>NC_052505.1:95975135-96001140 GCF_014356525.2 Nilaparvata lugens | reverse complement strand
TTCATGTTCTTTGTGACGAACACATCTCCGTAACATACACAAACCAATATACCCTGCTGACCAGTTCACTTCTTGGAACTTTGCCAGCAATAAATGGAGGAAAGTGTTGCCGCGTCGCGTCCAACAGCTCTCTCAGACACAAAAGAGGAGAATGCTGCTAGGTAGTGGGAGTGATTAGTGAGGATAGAGCATCGGACCTCTCCGTATTCGAGAAAGAGCCGTGTTAAAAGTAATTTATCTCGCACTTTAATTGGGACGAAAACGGTTCTATTGGACGGCCCACCTTGGGGTCAAAACTTAGTGGAACGGCGAGGGTGGAGGGTAGCAGAGATTGTCGAAAAGTAATGCAGACATCTATAGTCCGTACAAAACTACTTTTGACTCGGAGGAATATACGGCGCAGAGAAATGGAGGGAGATCAGCCTATTACACATGAATAGTCATGGGTAGCAGCGCAGTTGCCAATTTGTCGATTGGACTCAGTGATTTCAGACAGGAAACTTCGTATGTGTAGCATGCACACTTGAGCTCTCACTGGAAATTGGAGAACGCTGGCCGATTTAGAACGGCAACATCGCGCCGTTGTATCCCTACCTCTCAGCTGCGCATATCCCTCTAAGTCAAAAGTAATTTTGTTCGGACTATAAGTGTCCCAGCTTCACACTACCTTCTCCTCTTCGCTATGTTTCACACAAATTTTGAATACATGAATTACTTTACAACACTCTTGGCTAACTTCTCCGCTCCTCTATATGTTTTGACCCTTATAAAGGGTGTAGCAGACGCATGGATCTTAACTTAACTTATTAATATCGCGTCCATGGAGCCAACCGTACATGCTATAATACATTTCATGTAAAGTTGCAATTCCTTAATGAAGACTCTAGCGGCTCGGCTCAAGTCGTCGCTATGACATTATAGATTATACAAGCAGTTAAATAGTGCTTGAAAAAAAGAAGAAATATAAATAAAAAATATGAAAAAGTGTAACAATACTTACTTTCAGATACAATTTCTTCGAGACGATCCCGTAAATTTGAATGTTTAACTTCAACTTCTTTCATTTTGATTCAGTTTCTTGAATAATCTTATTACTTCAGTAAACAAACTTCAGAGACTCATTGTTTCTTCACGGAACAGGGTGTAATCGCACGTCCAGTGCCAACTCACCTTTCATCAAATTTTTAATTGTCTAAAAAGAACAGTCTAGAAAAGAAAACAATTTTTACATAAAATCAATATTTATTTGGATACCGTGTACCCTAACTCAATTGTGAGCAGGTGAAAGATTTTTTTTCATTAGCAAAAGAAACGGTTGTTGCGCTGAGCATGACTAGAGCTTGTTCATCAAGTTCAAAATACATGAGTTGAACGAAATTTATCGACACCTTGAGATATTGAATGAAATATAAATATTCAGTATAGTTTGCCCTAATCAACAATCCTGATGCTTGACTTATAAGAAAAAAAATCCTTAACTTTTAAGAATCCTTAAATCACAGTAAGCTTGTATAATCATTTATAAAATAATTAATCTAATTCTCAACGATTAACACTAAATATGGTTCTATCTCTATTTGCAATCTTAGAGTGTGCAAGATGAAAGGTGTTAGGTCTACTTTTTACAATACAGTAGTGATCAAGTTTACCGGTAATGTCTTGAAATATCAAGATTCTTGAAACGGTAAATGATTATATTTTGAAATCTAATATAAGAATAAATTATAACTTTTATTATTGTAGTTAAAAGAGAACGAAATAATAAAATAGTACGAAATAATAAAATAATCACACTTCTAAATTACATAGAGGTTAGGATAACAAATCGACAAAAGTATGTGATATTTCCTCACAACAAATACATTATAAAAGCCGAATTAGATATAGATTCAAGCATTAACATAAAAATTGGAAGAATAAAACATGAATATTGAATTACCAATTGAAAACAAGAGAATTTACCATAAAACATAAAAACAATGGTGTTGTTTCTGTCAATAAACAATAACAATAATATTCAGAAATATCGTAATTTTGCAGTCGATGCTCGAAAGTCAATGGTTGATGTTTGATGGTTTATAATAATTCGATAGTCGATGTTTCCCATATTGATATAGTAGATCCGCTTTAAAATGGCAGTGGAGAAAGATAGAACAGCATTACTGATTCGCGATCTCTGCCTTGCCAATACCTTCTATTGAGGATTAATGATACTGCTATAAATATTTAATAATTACTGTTTATTCTCGTTTTAATCATATTCTATTCACCAAGAAAATATATATTTTTTAATGATTTGGCCAAGATGATACAGTTTTATAATTATTGAGATAAAATATTTTTTTTTAATTACTATAGTCATAAATTGTTTAAGAAACAATCTGGCAACGTTGTGGTGCTAGAAAAATGTAGCGCTATTGTCGAATGATAGACAAGGATACCAACACCAATGTTTAATAACAAAGACAGTACTTTTCTCCTTAGCATACATTCATAAAATTTCGGATGTAGGCCTAATCGAACTACAAAAATGAACATTTTAATAAGGATAGAGTAAGAATAGTTATTTTAGTTGTAGACAATATTTAACATCATAATCATTTCTTTAATCTCCAACTTCTTTTATTCATAACTATCAGTTATTTTGAGTGAATTTAAGTTTATCAGGTAAACTTACAACAATATTGTATTGTATGCATTTTTTGTGCCGCTCTAGTGTCAAGTCTTTTGTTTTTCTTTTGGTATGAGATCGGAAACCGATTTGTGAGCATTAACATTCTGCATAGGCATAACAAGCCATAACATTGAATCCACTTTTCATGAAAAACATCATTTTTAGCAACCTCCTGTCATTGTCACCAACAAACCCATCTTATTTAGAATCATTTTTCGTCTCACCATCGTCTAAATTGCCTACTGCATATTCCATTTTTTCCGTCAGTTGACCGATTTCTTATAATTAATTATTAGAAAAGTTGTAATATATGTTTATATTGTAAATATGGAGACGATATAAAGGTACCTCCTTGATAAGTCCGGTGTCCCTGGAAACAGTAGTGTCTCTAGCACTATCAATGGAGAAAATGATAGATCACATGGCTAAATCTTTACAATATACTGTACTGGCCCTTCTCATTACATTGAAAGTTGTATTCATGAGCGAGGTCTACTGTTCGCAGAACTACTAGTATATATTGAACAATGGAATCTACGGTACAGTGACAGGAATTATTCCACATCGGAATCAAATCAAGTCTCTTCCTTATTACATTGAAAAAAATCTGGTGTGGCGCACTCACACAACTCTCCTTGCTCATTGAACTGTAAGCCCCATTCTTAAAGGAGAATAATTTAGGGGAATAACATAAGAGACGATTGGCAGCAACATTTATTTGAAACTATACGATCAGATTACTGTATATGTGTACCGTATATATAATTGTTTTCAGAGTACTTTTCCTTTGTGTAAATTGTGAAATTCGATATTTTTTAAAAGTCGTCCAAACAGCTGTTCTACAGATGAAATATCTCGACTATGTGTTCTTTTTATGAACTGCTCTACCTACCTACCTCATTGGAGCCTACCTACCTCGAAGGAGGTTACAAAGTTCATTTCTCAAGGATTGGGTGGAACCCCATTAGTTTCCCAGAAAGGAGACTCATGCCAGTTAATGGAGCTGATAAATAACTATACAGGGTATGAATTTGAAAAAATAGGTCAAGTCATTTTTGAGAAAATCGTGAAAAACATGGTTTTTTAGTAATTATCCGCCATTTTTCTCAAGAATATTACGGAGCTCCTGCAATTTTCCCAGAAATGAGTCACATGTCAGTTGATAGGGCTTATAAATAGCTTTCCATTGTATAAATTTGAAGAAAATCGTTAGACCCGTTTTTGAGAAAACCGTGAAAAACATGGGTTTTTAGTAATTATCCGCCATCTTAAATTGAATTTTATTGAAGTTCTTATTGTCGGATCCTCATGGTATAAGGACCTTAAGTTTAAAATTTGAAGTCAATCGGTTGATTAGGAATGGAGTTATCGTGTTCACAGACATACACACACACAGACCATCGCCCAAAAATCATGTTTTGGACTCAGGGGACCTTGAAACGTATAGAAAACTTAAAATTAGTGTACCTTAATTTTTTTGGAAAGCACTACTTTCCTCACCTATGGTAATAGGGCAAGGAAAGTAAAAAATCGGAAACAGTAAACTAGGAAAGTTGGCTTTGTTTATGCTTTACTAAGTGCCGTTTGCACAGAGTCAGTTTAAACTAAATTTGTATTAAATCCATATCAAATATCGTTCGTTATAATGAGGTTCATTCTCAGTTTAAGCCACCAGCTGATTAAATTCAATTTGGACTTTGACTATGCAAGCGGTCCTAAGAGTGTGTGCACATAGAGAGAGAGAGAGTGTGTAAAAACAGAGAGGCGTTCTGGATTCCAGCGGTTTTAAGAGGATACAGAGGACAAATATAATTGATATCTTATCCTCAAAGACCACTTTGACTGCTCTTTGTGTACACACACACACACACTAAATTGCTAATCAATAACAGGAACTCAGTTGAAAGTTTTGAGGACTCAAAGGTGAGAAAGAAAAATGAAGAGAATTAGAAATCTGTGTAGTTTATTTTCAAACAATGTAGTAAAACATTAAAATTATATAAAGTAATTATCCTACATAAAGTAGGTTAATATTAGTCTAGTACAGTAAAATTATTGCTTACCCTTAAAAAAACAAGTAATATTTACATTTTTTTTAATAAATCATGTTCAATTGTAGAAAGGATTGTATGTGACCCAATGTGCTCTGGTCTGCTGTTTGGCATTTTTATGAGACGTGAAGAGAGACTTGAAAACAGAGCTGGCGTTAGGGTCTTCCGCCACACTGTAATCTGTCTTTGTCTTTTTCATTTCTGGATTCGGAATTTGCGAACAGGTTGTCATTGGTCGTTTACCAGTACCTGCAACAGAAAATACAGAAAATATTCTATAAAACAATTATTCTAATATAATTTTTTTGTGACCCATTTTTCGTTTACTGTAGTTATGCTTAGGATCTTCTATAAATGCCAAAAATGATACAAGCAGAGAGGTGAGGAGAAGAGTATTGCTAGCAAATAGATGCTATTTTGCCATGTCCAATATTTTGAAGAGCCAAACTCTGAGTAGAAAGACCAAGCTGATGCTCTACCGGACTATCATTTTGCCTGTTCTGTTATACGGTAGCGAGACATGGGCGACAACATTAGCAGACGAAAAAATGCTTGGCGTGTTTGAGAGGAAAATCCTGAGGAGGATCTTTGGGGGTGTACAGGAATCGGGAGCCTGGCGCCGGCGACACAATGAAGAGTTGTACAGGTTGTACCAGCACGCAGATGTGGTAACCTTGATGCGAGTACGCAGGCTAAGATGGGCAGGGCACCTGATGAGAGCTGACGACGCATACCCGCCAAAGATGGTTATGGAAGGAAAACTGTACGGTCGGAGAAAGAGAGGACGTCCAAAAACTAGATCTATGGATGTGGTGAATAATGACGCCTCAGTGATAGGTGTGCGGAGATGGAGAAGTGCAGCGTTGGACAGGGATGCTTGGAGGCAGAAGTTGAGAGAGGCTGTGACCCGCACTGGGTTGTAAAGCCAAAGAAGAAGAGGAAGTTATACATGCTATTCAAATTCTTGCTTTTCAAGAAGTTATAATAATCTTAGTATATTAAACTACTGTTGAAAATCGGTCAAATTATTAGCATAGAGAAACGATAGCATAGTAGATAGGGCGTTTATGTCGCAAGTTTTACTGTTATCCCAAGCCGTAGCTGAAGCCCAAGCACATAGTTCTTTCCTATGCAGCTGTGTGACGCTGGTAGTCTCTCAAATTGTGCCGTTCATACACTATCACCCCAAAAAAAACAGTAAAAATGACAGTAATCGGCTTGAGATAACAGTAAAAGTTGCGACATAAATTCCCTATACCATGGGATATCTACTTACGCTATTGTTTCTCTATGTTATTAGGCACTAACTTAGTTTTATTGGAATTCAAATTAAGGTTGATTCACACATATGTGCATGTGCGATGGGACTGCGGCCGGTCGGTTTTAGATCGATTCACCAAAACGGTCTCTCCATTTGAAATGCATGGCTAGAGCCTACAGTCATTCACACATAGAGGACTGTGCTGCTGTCGTGCTGCATTGGTGTTGCGACCGTGTCGTTTGAGAACTCTTCAAGGCCACGGTCTCATGCCCCATGGGTCACCGAAGCGGTTTCGGCTGTTTCCGTAGAGCCTCGAGCATCTTCGTGTACACCTGCCGGTTTTTCTGGCTTGCAGGTGTTTGCCAGCGTTCTACCCTACTACCCTCATTCAGTTCTAGTCGATGCTACATCCCTTGACCATCTATTGTGAGAAGAATAATTGTACTGTTGGATGCAAGAAGGGCCCGAGTCCAAAAATTCGATTTTGAGAAAAATGCCCTGAAACATTTCGAACAGAATAATTTTTTATTCTCAGTCAAGATGTATCACTCAAGTAACCATCGCATTAAAATTTAATATTTTTTCTATTCATTATTTCTTTTGTATTGAGAATTCTATTTGTAAAATAATGAGTATAATTATCATTTTAAAAAAGATCTTTTCAGGTCCTTCTTGCATAAAATGAAATAAGAACACAAAAAATGTGTTTTATAATCATTTTTATTGATTATAAGATGGAAATTGATTAGATGGTCAACTGAAATGAAAATACATATATTTGAAAAGTCATGGAATAATTTAAAATTCTTAATCTTGTTCATGTGCTATTATTATTTCTTCATCACTTGGAATGTCCAAATCATCATAATCATTGTCATACAATAACTGTTCTGATTACTATAAAATTCAATAAATATTGATTGAACAGTAACTCATTAAATAGAAAATTAACTTTTGCAGAAACTAGTCAACTCAACTTGTAAACAAACGCATCAGGCCAACAAGCTATAGGTTGACCAACAGTGCTTCACAAAAATTTTCATAACTCAGTCAGTTTTAAAGATACAGAAACGAAATTTAGCAGGCATGTACAGAAAACCAGCTCGAATTGGTTTAAGCGTTTTACGCAAAAAGGGCTTGAGTGACTTGAAGCCCTTCTTGCATCCAACAGTACAATTGTGCTTTATTGAATAATAGGATAGACAAGGATAGCAACACCAATGTTGATCAAATACTGCCATCAGAACGTGGACCTCACTATATGCATATTTACTTACATTTAAATTAAGATCTTATTTGTGAGACACTCACCATTACTACTTATCCCCCATAACTAGTATAAGGTTATAACAAGGCATAAGAGAAAGCAAGGTATGCGCCATTCACTCCATTCTTCTTAGCTTCACTGCCACCGTTCTGCAAGGCCTGGGTGTCTGAGCCACCTTCACCAGACTCGCTCTTCACCTTGGCCTTCTTCGCCTTCTTCTCGGCCTTCATTTTCTGCTGTCTAAGCATCATTCTCTCAGTCATCACATCCAGGTCTTCGTTGGCCGCATTCAAAATAACAATGTCTTCGTCCTCGTACTGTTTTTGACACTGAAATTCCAAAATAAAACCTTGTAAAATCATTTTTAAATCATCGTAGCAATTATGAAGGAGTACTATCAATTCGAAATGTTGTTACAGAAAATAAAGGGATAACTAGTATAACAGCTGTGTACTAAAGTCTAGATTACACATCGCCAATTCAATTTTATTTAATTTAATTAAATTTTTCAATTTATTAAAAACACACAAAACAAAATAACAAAGAATTACAAAACAAATGATGATAAAACAATAAAATGTTACAAATATAAGAAACCATGGGCTTTGTGGTTGGGTGTGTTGGAGAAGAGAAAAACAAGAGAGGAAGATACCTAGCCAACTATGGTTTCCCATGTAATGGGCAGGCAAAGAAGAGAAGAGAGAAGTGATGAGGAAAAAAGGGAAGGGAGAAATGGGGGGAAGGAAGAAAACAGAGGAATAGGTACTCAAAATAAAGGTAAGCGAGTCCACTGAAAAATGAAAAAACAATGCTGGAGCAGAAATCTCGAGTCATATATCTAAATGGAAGAAGAAATTACTGTATGTCCAGTTTTTTATATCCAGTTTCATTTTTCCGCTGATCTTATTGTCCATGAGAAAGTGATTTGGAATGAGGTTTATTATTTTAGTACCTATGTAAAGTAACTGCCTCCTTATACATTCAATATTAGTGTTATAGGTTACATATTTGTTAGCAGTGGCCCTTAGATTATAATAATTAAGTGTAGAGTTTAATGTGAGAGGAAAATCGGATCTATATTTTATTAAGTACTCAATTACGGTTTTTATGTATAACTAGCAGGAACCCGTGCTCCGCAAGGGTCTATTTTAAAACATGACAAACTGAAAACTTGACCTACTGAAATCTTGAAGAATTTAAAATAGGCCTTTAACCACCCTCGGTTAATTAAGAATTCATATGCCAAATTCCAAGTTAATCAGTTGAGTAGTTCAGACGTGATGATGCGTCAAACATAATTCTCCTATCCCGTACGTGTATAAGCCAGTTCGTCCCTTTATTATAGCAAAGAATTAAATTCGATCAGCTGATTGATAAAATTATTTTAAGCTTTCCAATGATTACAACATATGTTAGAATATCATGTGTCAATTATCTCATTTCCATATGGCATTCACCTTACCATGTTCATAACCTTACTAAATAGGATCCTTTTTCATCCTTTGAAAACCTTAGAAGCAAAATATCTCAAAATCCGTTCTTAGTGCGTGTCTAGCATGTTTGAAGAATATTTGTGCAAAGTTTTAAGTCTGTAGGACAATCAGTTTTAGCTGTAGTGTGATTTTACATAAAACTTTTCGAAAAAAGCCCTCTCTTGAACACCCCTGTGCTCCTGATCAGAATTTTCCTGCATAGATCTAATTATTTTTCATAGCTGAACAAAAAAGTTCCTCATTACTTTGCTGTGCAATGAGCGGTTAAAAAGTACAAAATTTTTGGGGGGCCCCAGCTCCCTCAGGGGGGCAAATTTCTGAAAATCCTTTCTTAGTGGATGTTTTGAGGCTATCATGAGCAATTGTGCAAAATTTCAAGTTCTTAGGCTCAGTAGTTTGGGCTGTGGTGTGATTTCAGTCTGTCTGGGCTTAGCCTTTTATAGATATAGAGATTGACGTATAGTCATGACCTCAAAATCACTAAAAACCATATCCGTTGGATAGAACCTCGGTTTGCTTAATATAGTTTTAATTATCAGTTTTTGTGCTACAAATAATTCAGCAATATGACAGTTGAAACAGCCTCCCCAAACAACTATGCCATACTGCAGAATTGACTTTGCGAGACAGTTGTCTTTGGACAATTGTCATCACGTGGTTGCGGATTGTCGGAGGCCAGGCCAGTTAAACGAGAAGATGTTTATACGCGGCCAACTATTGGCACGACAGTTGACAGCTAAACATGGCCGACTTCTCGTCATCTGTTGTGACTGAACAGCTGAACTGGCAAACCAAGACAGCGCACTGGCCTACACCGTTCACACGGCGCCAATTGTCGCGACAACTGAGATTCCGAGTGGTGGGGGGCTCGCTGGGCCCAAATTGACTGTCCATAGTCTACTCCCAGAGACAGTTGAATTTCGGGACAGTTGGCAAGACGATTGGCCTGAAGTGTTTGCAGAGCTTGACCGAAGCGGTTACAGAGCTTGACCGACCGTCAGTGCGTAGACTACGTCAGTCGGGCTTGTCTTTTCCATAGATATACCATGTATCCGTACAGAGCAGGACTTACGGCACGCATGCGCACGGTCAGGACCATGCGTTTTATACTGCGTACGAAAACCATCGGTCGAGCTCGTGCGCATCCGTTCTATCGGTCGAGTGACGCGCTATTGAAACAAATAGAAGCTTTCAGTAACCCGATCGCAACATAGCCAATGTGCTGACACCTCTGCCCGACAATCAGCTGATATTGAATTAAATAGCATAATGAATGAATTCAATTAATAGTGTCAAATTTGAATTCAGTGTTTTCAATTATTAATACATTTCTTCAATCATTTCTAATGTTTTATTGGAAAAATCATATATTATTAATATTATATACATTTATTTGATCCGTAGCTTAAAGTGACTGCAAGTATTCCCAAGGTGATACAAGCTCGAAATAACTCATCAAAATTTCTGAGGTCGTTAAAAAATTTATCTTCATCCCCAAGCAATGATTTATATAATGGTACTAAATTCCCTTTGAAATGCTCTTTGGGCGACCATCGGGTGAACTTGATATCTACGTCTTTTAATCTTTCGTTCACGAAGATAATAAGCTGCAATTAAACAATCTGTAAAGGCGTCCATTTTGTGAGTCAGAAGAACTGATGTATGGTCAGGATGGTGCATACGCACTGACGGTCGGTCAAGCTCTATCCTGCCTTATGACAATTGTCTCGCCAATTGGCATCGTATAAACTAGGCTTAAAGATGGCTGTGAAAATTGAACTGATGAACTGAATTAGCGTAATCGCAGATATGCCTTCCTATAATTTCCTCCACTGACTCTACATTTCACTACAGTAGATAAAAGCTGAATTGCCACATAACAGTAGCAGTATACGTGTCGGTACAGTGATGATATTATTTCCATGAGTTTTGATTGGACTATTCCCATCAGTATGAGCTTGCTAATGAACCGCCCAGCCGAACGAGTATGAACAGACCCATTAGAACACACAAGAATAATTTTTGTCCCTGTACCGGACAATGAAACTGAAATTTGGGAATGCAGCTTAAGGCTAGCCGGAATATTGAGATGTGACGCGACGTGACGGGATGCTGCTAGACGAGTTGATATCATATTATAATGCTCACATTGAGACAAATCTAGCAGGTGTAAACATTGCAAGATGATCATTATGATATTGACTTATCTAGCAGAATCACGTCACGCCAGGTCACGTCGCGTCTCAATTTGCGACAAGCCTAAAGCAGGCTCCAGATATGTGTCATTCGGCAAACACCTAGCATACTCGCCGAATCAAGAGTAGTGTGGATGGATGTTTGGTATTCGGCAAGCAGTGAACATTCGTGCTCGTTGTTTTCCCGGCCGGTGTATGACTTTTGCACACATCAAAGTGGACGAATGTTCGTATGAAATGTACATAGCATATATGCTCTCACTGAGAATTTTCAAGTATCAACCGGTAGGCAAAAGAGACATAGGCAGGCCAGGGAAAAGGTGGCAATGATTATCACTGATTATAAAATTAAAACAATATGATGATAGTGATTTTATTGTATTATATTAATGTTATTAGTTTATACATTTATTTGTTACTAGTAGTTCTGTGAACAGTAGACCTCGCGCAGTTATAAACCACAGTCTGCTCCAATACTATCATCAGAGTAAATTCTGTCCTGTCCTGTCGTGTCGGCGAGATATCGGTGTATAAACGACTAATGGCTGTTTGGGTTGTTATATACTAGTAGTTCAGTGAACAGTAGACCTCACGCTCAGTACGTTACATTGACCTGTTGTTATGTTTTCTCAAAAATTAATAAATAATTTATCAATTTAAAATGTCTAGAAAAAATTCTAAATAGACATAGAGCTTTCTGTCCTAACGTACCGTGACGTGTCGTCCCGGAATGTGAGTGTGAGCGCTGTTAACAGGTCTGGCTGCAACTGTCTTCAACGTTGATGGAAAGATACATTTTCAAGATGTTCGATTTTTTTGAACGGGTAGTATTATAGTCAACTGTCTACTAACGTTGATGGAAAGATACATTTTCAAGATGTTTGATGTTTTTGAACGGGTAGTATTATAGTCCACTAGACAGCTGATTTATGATGAACTTTTAGTTCTGTGAACAGTAGACCTCACGCAGTGTTCTCATCCACAAGTACCTGATTGGAACTATAGACCTTATGGAAATACAACAATAGACTTTCAAAATAGACCCTTGCGGAGCACGGGTTACCTGCTAGTTAACGAATAATTCAAATCTTGATGAAAACTAGATAATAACCAATCCCGTCCAGGTTACTGAATTAAAACCTGAATTTTAGGTTCTACAAATATTCATTTTCAATCAATTGAAGTTAAAATTCTAGGGCTTTTCATGTCCTATACAGTTATTGACCGGGGTACATAGGGTTAGTTTGGTTTATTTATAAAAGCAGGATAAGCAAAAAGAGCATCTTCAATATCGAGATATATTTTGACGGTAGATGACATTCAGTTGACGAATATTAGCTATTCCCAAAACGGACAAGTGCTCGGAAAACCACGCATGTGTGTAGATGTCTGCTCGTTAATCGGCAAATAGCAAGAAGAATAGTTCGCCGAACATCGAACATTCGCTGCTTGCCGAATGACGCATGTCTGGAGCCGGCCTAATGCCTAGACTAATCACATTAGTGATTAGCCCAGTCGCTGGCCTAGTGAGCTTGCCCAGCATGGTAATGCCTAGTCGACATCTAGGCCAGCGTTGGCCAACCACCCATCCACACACTGACGCTGGTCGACATTGGCCTTCATTGGGCCAACATGTAGGCCAACATTGCGGCATAATAATTCAACTTGAAACCGATACTCAACAGTACGTAGTATTATATACTCTATTATTGTTTGTAACAGAATTTGAAAATGTATAGAGTAATAATTATGCAGAATGAAATGTTGTATAACAGTAATAACTCATGCTCTTACAAAAGTATGTATAACCATAGAGAAACAATAGCGTAAGTAGATATCCCATGGTATAGGGCGTTTATGTCGCAACGTTTACTGTTATCTCAAGCCAAATACTGTTGACTATTGTCAAATTTTACTGTTTTGTTGGGGTGAGAATGAATGAACGACACAATATGAGATACTGTTATCTCAACTGTTATCTCAAGCCAAATACTGTTGACTATTGTCAAATTTTACTGTTTTGTTGGGGTGAGAGTGAATGAACGACACAATATGTGAGACTACCAGTGTCACACAGCTTCACGAAAAAGAATTAAACGAGCTATCGGCTTGAGATAACAGTAAAAGTTGCGACATAAACGCCCTATACCATGGGATATCTACTTATGCTATTGTTTCTCTATGGTATAACGCAGTTGAAACTTTAAATACTGTGTAATGAAAGCAAAATGAATGCTGTTAATTTGGTGCCAAAAATGACTATTAAATCCACCGTATTCTTGAGAAAATAAATGTTAGCCTACTAACAAGTAAGAAGCCGTTATAAGACTTCCTATCCATCTTCATTTATTTTAATAATAAAGAATTTATTAAAACAATGAATATGTTTCTCATATATATGTTTCTCATACAATTCATTCTGGCTCAAAATTTTGTTAAATTACTCAAAAATTTCCAATTTGTAGAAATTTGAGTAAAATATTTTTGTTGTTAATTGGTTTTAAAGTATCAAAATTTTAAATTTTTAGTTTATTCATTAGTTTTGAAGTGTAAATTGGACTTTTTGAAGTGAAAAGTGAAATCTAACCTCCTTTTTCGAGACTTTTATTTGTAAAAATTTGGGAGAAGACAGTTTTGGGCTATGCCTGTTGTATTCTCCCAATCATATTTTAATTATGATTTGTGATTGTAAATACAATAAATAAATAAAAATAAATCACATAAAAGAAAAATGACCCACCTTATGACACATCTGTATCTTATCCTTGACCGATTTGATGGCACGTTCTGACATCACACATCCACAAGTCCACAGGAAGCAAAACTTGAATTTGCCGTTCATTTCAAGTCCTATAACGGGGCAAATGAAAGGAGAACACTGCCTATCAACATATCCATCTCCCTTTTCTGCTCCCTCACTGAAAGCTGGATTTGGAGTAAGCTGCAAGTCTTTTACGTCCTGGCAAAAAGAAAATAACGCATTGAATAACCTGGAAAATAATGATTTTGTCATAGATTACTAGTAGTTCTGTGAACAGTAGACCTCACGCAGTATTCTCATCCACAAGTACCTGATTGAAACTATAGACATAGAGAAATAATAGCATAAGTAGATATTCCATGGAATAGGGCGTTTATGTCGCAACTTTTACTGTTATCTCAAGCCGATAGCCCACGTAGTTCTTTCCCGTGAAGCTTTATTACGCTGGTAGTCTCTCATATTGTGCTGTTCATACACTCTTACCCGGTCAAAACAGTAAAGATCAACAATAATCGACAGTAATCGGCTTGGGATAACAGTAAAAGTTGCGACATAAACACCCTATACCAAGGATATCTACTTACGCTATTGTTTCTCTATGTTATAGACCTTATGGAAATACAGCAATAGACTGGCTTCTCCACACATCTGTTTAATCACTTGTCAGCTGATTTATGATGAATAATTCTATAGTCTGATTTTACTTTCCTTGCCCTATTACCATAGGTGAGGAAAGTATTGCTTTCCGAAAAAAATTAAGGTACCCCAATTTCCATATTTTACTCTAATATTGGCGTATGAAGGAGGCTCCTTTTTCCTTATATATTATCCTTGAAATGAAAAATTTCCAAAAACCTTGTATATACGTCGACGCGTCATCAAAAAAGGAACATACCTGTAAAATTTCATGAAAATCTATTACTGCGTTTTGCCGTAAATGCGCAACATTCAAACATTTAAACATTAAGAGAAAAACCAAACTGTCGACTTGAATCTAAGACCTCACTTCGCTCGGTCAATTATTGTTAACCAACATTGTTAATGAATAATTCTGTATCTTGAATCAATAAATGAATTATAAATAATGATTGTAATTACATTGGTTATCAAGTTATCTAACGTAGTAACTAAATTTGAAAGAAATTGAAAATTGTTCATTAGTATTATTTAATGTTGAAACATGTATTAGGATAATTGCAATGATCTAGGGTCATGTCATAATATACAGATAATACTTATTATTTTGATAAGCTTGAATGCTGATCTAAAAAGTGTATCAATAAAGCTGGATTGGCACACAACAGTGACAGTGAAAATATGATTACCACAAGTTCTAATTGAACTATTCCCACTGAGCCCGGCAGAGTGAGTATGAATAATACCATTACAACTCATGGGAATCATATTTTCACTGTCCACTGTCACTTTTTTGTGCGAATCCAGCACACAGGGTTCCATCACACAGTCAAATGTATGATCATATATATCAGCTTATAGATATCAAATATAGTAATCAAATATTTGATAGCCTCAACACGGGTCTAATAGAGAGTAAGATCTCTGACAGAAATCTATGATCTGATACATCATCAAACATAATGAATATATAAATGAAAATTAGAAGTCTAAATACCCTTTTAAAATTGTTCAATCACGACTTGAATACTTGGATTTCTAATTTTTATTTATATTTAATAGTAGCCCTAAAGAAATAAAGACATAATGAATGTATATTGAGGCTCTAACATCTAACCGAATGTCCATTCTGTCTGAATATACAATTCACGGAAACATGTTTATCGATTTCTTCGTGGTTTATTTATTTTAACTTTAAAAATGGTTATAATTATTAGCCTATTATGCGAAAGGTGTTGAGAAATAAGTATTAAAATAAAATTAGCTAGTAATAAATTATAAAAATATGCTACACAATTGAGCTTATCATGTTTGGACTATGTTCAACCCATTACATCCACAAACTGGAGGTTTAATTGACGAAAGGTGTAACAAATTTTACTTTGAAGATTAAAAGTGGAGCCACTCAATTTTCTGCTAGAATGCATTTAACATTTTACTGGCCAGGTTTCAAGTACACTTATTAAATCTGAAGAACCATTAAATTTATATTGTATCTACAGGTTTAACGGTTCATTAGCAGTAATGAGCTTCCTAGAAACCGGTTCTAAATTTAGAAGTTTTTGGCTAATGTCTGTTTTCAAATCTAAAGAGCCAACAAATCTATATTATAACTACTGGCTTAAAGGTTCATTAGCTTTAATAAGTGTGCTAGAGACCGGGCCTGGATTTAGAAATATAAAGGTGCAATCGCTTAGAGGCGTTTCGAGACGCGCAGCTGTAAGCAGTCTTGACGAGACTATAAGCAGGAGGCTTGTGAAGCAGCGTTATAGCTGTGGGCTAGAGCACATAACCTATAAACTCATTAGATTAGATGATTCATTGGATTTTTATGCTGTATGAACGTTATGAGGACATTTTCAATTTCATTAAATGGTTCATGTTGTGTATTAGATGAATTAGAAGTGTTGATCATTACATTGCTTTTACGATTCATATCTGATGCTCTGTGCACCTTGAAGCGTAGTCCACCTTCCTTTGGTGAGCCCCAAGTGAAACTTCACAGATTTATGGTGGATGCCTCTCTGCCATGGGATCAACATGTAGATATGGTCTGTAATCGACTCTCCAAGGTTATCTACCTGAAGCGGAAGTTGAGAAACATTGTACCTAAAAGTTATCTGGTTACTGCCCTTTTCCACAGTCACGTCAATTATGGAATTGTACTCTGGGGTCACTCAAGCAGTTATGAGAGGATTCCCCTTCTTCAAAAAAATCTGGTGTGGTACACTCACACAACTTTCCTTGCTCATTGAATTGTAAGCCTCATTCTTAAACGAGAATAATTTACGGGAATAACATAGTGATGATTGGCGGCAACATATTTGAAACTATGATAAGACTACTGTATAAGTGTAATAATAATAATAATATATTTATTACCATTTGGTTTACAATAAACATTGGTCATCGTCACAAGTATACAAAATAATACAAAAATAGCAGTGTATTGTGTAGTAGAGTGTAGAGTAGTACAGTGTAGTAGCAGTGTATTGTTTTCAGAGTACTTTTTCCTTTTTGTAAATTGGATGTTGAAATTCGATGATCTTTTAAAAGTCGTCAAAACAGCTGTTCCACAGATGAAATATCTCGACTATGTGTTCTTTTTATAAACTCTCTACCTACCTACCTCATGCACGAGAAGGACAAAAGACATGTCAGTTTACAAAGTCCATTTCTCAAGGATGGGGTGGACCCCATTACTTTCCCAGGAAATAGACTCATCCATAGTATAAATTTAAAGAAAATCGTTAGAGCCGTTTTCAAGAAAACCGTGAAAAACATGATTTTTTAGTAATTATCCGCCATTTTTCTCAAGAATATTACGGAGCTCCTGCAATTTTTCCAGAAATGAGACTCATGTCAGTTAGGGCTTATAAATAGCTATCCATGGTATAAATTTAAAGAAAATCGTTAGAGCCGTTTTCAAGAAAACCGTGAAAACATGGTTTTTTAGAAATTATCCGCCATTTTTTCCGCCAGCTTGAATTGAATTTTATTGAATTTCTTATTGTCGGGTCCTCATGGTTTAAGGACCTTAAGTTTAAAATTTCAAATCAATCGGTTAATTAGGAATAGAGTTATCGTGTTCACAGACATACACACACACAGACCAACACCCAAAAATCATGTTTTTGGACTCAGGGGACCTTGAAACGTATAGAAAACTTGAAATTGGGGTACCTTAATTTTTTTTGGAAAGCAATACTTTCCTTACCTATGGTAGTAGGGCAAGTAAAGTAAAAAGTAGTGCGCGTCATGACGTCATCTCCAGCTCTGGAACATTGCCGGCCACTTTTTGTAAAATTGGGGATTCCTACTGTCTTCAACCAATACTTATTCAGTACCTTGACACTCCTGAAGGGTCGGATTGATACGCTGCAAGCAAGAAGCTAATTCCATGATCACAACACTAGGAGGCGATATTACATCAACCTATCTTTCTCAAAAGTGTCTAAATCACACAGCAGCAACTATCCCATTCGCACACTGAAGATATTCAATGAACTTCCACAGTGTATTCGTGAATTGGAAGAAATACCATTCGGGAAAAGTACAGCGAGATAAACTGCTTAGCCTCCCACTCTACTCATTGGGTAATGAGGAGATCGCAAGTTTTATCCACCTATTTGGCATGCAATCTTGACTGAGTGTAATTATTGTGGACTTTTGAGTTTTTAATTTTTCAATGACGAAATCTATCCAGCACAAGCACTTAACCTCCCACTCTACTCATTGGGTAATGAGGAGATCGCAAGTTTTATCCACCTATTTGGCATGCAATCTTGACTGAGTGTAATTATTGTGGACTTTTGAGTTTTTAATTTTTCAATGACGAAATCTATCCAGCACAAGCACTTAACCTCCCACTCTACTCATTGGGTAATGAGGAGATCGCAAGTTTTATCCACCTATTTGGCATGCAATCTTGACTGAGTGTAATTATTGTGGACTTTTGAGTTTTTAATTTTTCAATGACGAAATCTATCCAGCAAAAGCTGGACATAGATTGATGGAGATTTGAATTGAATCATCGAATTTCTAGGTTATGTGCTGCAGACCACGGCTGTAACGATGCGTCACGAGCTTCCTGCTTATAGTCTCGTCAAGCCTGCTCGAAACGCCTCTAAAGGTTCGTACAGATTTACGCGCCACGAACATGAGCAATTAATTCACTTTTAATCAGCTGATGCCAAGCTTTTTATATCTGTATCTTACCGTTTTTGTAAAAATACAGATATAGTCAGCTGATTAAAAGTGAATTGCTCATGTTCGCGGCGCGTATATCTGTACGAACCTTTAGAAAACGCACTTCAAGAGCTCCACGGGCTAGCGTTCGTTTTTTCATTCCGCTACTGTAATTGTAATTAAATAAATAAATGGATATGAATTGATAATAAATGAATGAAAAAATACCTTCAACGACTTGATGTGAGTGGCAGTTTCAGGTAGGGTGGTTCTATCCAGCAACCCCTCGAGGACCGATGTCTTGCTGTAGAGACGCCCCAACTGACAGGCGACAATCGGTTTCTGCAATGGCTGCTGGTTGATGCTACAGTGTCGCCAACGGTACGACAATTCAGCGTCTTTATCTTTCTGTAAAACACACAAAAAAATATTGGTAGGTTGGTACATTGCATAATGGAACAAACTTTTAAAAAATTGACCCAGAAGTAGTCATAGAAATATCTGTTTTACGTTCAATAGAAAAACAAACAATCAGATGAAAACTTTGTAATAATAGCTATTTCTTAGTAAATTAACACATTCACGGTCCTAGAATCAATTGATGAGTATGTGACTGTACCTTTTTAAGATTCTAAAATGGTAACAGCAGAGTAAGTAATGACTAAAATGGTAACAGCAGAGAAGTTGTATGAATTCTGTGTAAGTGATGACTAGTTTACAGGTACATAGTTTAAGGCTTTTAAAACAGGGAACCATATACCTTATACATTCTTCTTCATCCATTACCTACACTTGTAGCTACTCCATTATCTTTTATTATCGTTGGAGCCTCTATGTTACCTTGTATTACCGTTGCAGCCTCCTCTCTATTACCTTGTAATGTCGTAGCAACCTCCCTATTATCTTGTACCTTCTTCTTCATCCATTACCCACACTTAAGGGATCGATGGCGTCATTGTCACAATAAAAGTCAATGCAACAAAAACACTAATTTATTAAGATGGCAACGACCAAGATAAAGCACAGTTAACATTTATAAGGCCTTGCTCTTTGACTTACTGACAAATTAGCCAGATAGTATTTAAGACAGGTCATCGTTTAAAAATTCCTGTACATCATAATAAGCCCTGGCTCTCAAAAAGCCGGTCACAACCCTCTCGAGCTTGCGGTATCCAACTGCTTCACTCCTGCAGGTAGCCTGTTGAAGTAGCGGAGAGCTGTCCTCCTGTAGCATACCCGCGATCTCTGGAGGCGCACCCTGGGTATGTCAAACAGCACTCGATGCCTGGTGTTATGGTGATGTACATCAGTCCGAGTCAACAAATTTTGTTGATCCTTCTTGATATACATGAGGCAGAGAAGAAGGAAGTGGCTGACTACTGTTAGGATATTTAGCCTAACAAAAATGGCCTTGCAATGTGCATGATGTTCGCTTGCAGTTATAATCCTAGCAGCCCGTTTTTGCAGTTTCAGTATGTCGACAACCTTGGCTGAATGACCCCACATGAGTAGACCATAGGAGATATGGCAGTGGAAAAGTGCATGATACACCATGACCAGATATGCCTCCGTCACCTTACCTGTCCCCTCAGCTTAGCGACAGGAAACTGATTCGGTACAATCTTTTAGTCACCTACTGGATGTGGCTAGCCAGCTGAGTTTCGAATCCTGTACAAAGCCCAGCAGCTTCAGTTGTTCCTGATCATGAGGCAGACTTCGCGACAAGCTGCAGATGATGTTTTGCGTCCTGCTCTCGTTCAGCTGGAAACGATTAAACTGGAACCATGGAGTTGAAGATCGCAGATCATGAAATCGAAGATTTTTGGATCGAAGATCCCAAATCCGGCCCAGGTACAGCAGGAGGTGATTTGCTGTTTGATGCTGCTGGAGGGTGGTTGGAAGCAAATAAGTTGCTACTGAATGTGGAGAAGACACAAAGATTGGTCTGTACACTGAGTCGCAGTCAGGCCATCAGTGCTCACAGTGTGATTCACATCCGCTCCTTGGATTCACCATCGATCCACGGCTCACCTGGGAGTACCATATTGAGGGCATCTGTAAGAGTTTGTCACGAGTCACCTATTTGCTTAGGAAGTTGACGCAGTTGGTGAGCAGGCCCTACTTTCTGGTAGTGTACCATGCGCTTTTTCATAGCATCCTGAGCTATGGACTGCTGCTGTGGGGTCATGCTTCTGCATGTGAAGATGTTTTCAAGCCGCAAAAGAGGGCCATCCGCATTATTACCTTTAGTTGATTTCTGGTTCATTGTCGACCTCTTTTCCAATCCATAGGTGTAATGACCATCTACAGTCATTACATTCACTTGTGTGATGTGTATGTGCAAGCAAATATTGAAAAGTTCAACACAAGGAGTGACTTCCATGGTCACGACACTAGAAGTCGAGGTCTCATAGATGTGCCATACCGTCGCTTGTCAAAGACCCGTGATGCATTTCCTGCATTGGCCTTGCGGATCTTCAATAGGCTGCCGGGGGATTTGAAGATGTTGAACACACCAGCATTCAACCTGAGACTCAAGTGTTGGCTTAGGAGAAATCCGTTCTATTCCATTCAGGATTTTTTTCTCAACGACTTGGTAGGCCTTGTCTGACGTGTACTCCATCTCCCTAGTTGAAAATGTAAAAATTGTGAAAAGTTATATATTTTAAACTCTTGACGCAACCCATCCGGCATTGCTGGTATTGGTGAAGAGGAAGGTAATTCAGATAATTCAGATGCTCCGCTGACATCTCCAACATCTGCTGAAGGTCAATGCCAGATGACAGCAATGATATAAAATCAGCGAAGAGGAGAGTTGAGCCATTGTTGTCCAGGTCCATTGATCATTATAATAAACAGGATTGGCCCCAGTATTGAACCCTGAGGTACCCCAAAATTCACAGGGAGTGGACAGGAAGCAACTCCTCCCAATGACACCACCTGTGTTCTCCAAGTCAGATATGACTCCAAGATGTTTAGAGCAGAGTCCACAAGTATATGGTGGTCGAAACAATCAAAAGCTCTGCTCAAATCACACAAGGTCAGTGCAAGGGACTCACCATCGTCGAAAACTGAACCAATTTGCTCACCCACTCGATTTACTGCATCAATAGTTGACCTCCCTCTCCGAAAACCAAACTGCATACTTGAGAAAAGGTTATTTATCTCAAAGAACTTCTCAAGTTGAGGCTTGAAATATTGGAGTCATGGATATTGGCCTGAAACTGTTCAAGCTCTGGTGATCACCCTTCTTGTACACAGGAACGATTCTTGAGGTCTTCAGAAAGTCGGGAAAGATGGCGGATCTCAGAAAGTCATTAACTGCTGTAGTAAGAGGTTCTGCAATAGCATCCACCACCTCTCGTAGCATGAAAACCTACATTCCATACACGTCAGGGCTCTGGGATGGCTTGAAAGAGCGGACAATCTGAATCAGGGCAGGCGGAGTGATACGTAGACATACGAGCATGCACTGGTGAAACTCGTGCAGCCAGCAGCTCAACTGGATCACTATCAACTGTGGGCATATCTCTCACAATGCTGTTTACCTACTCGATGAAAAAATTGCTGAATTCATCAGGTAAAATCAAGCTGTCTCCTTCGCAAGGACCGATGTGAGTTTATCACATCTTATCGCTGCCTTACAGCGATTTGGTGCATTCTCAATTCTTGCAGCCGTTGCCAGCTTCCTAGCCCGCTCAATATGCTTCTTATAAATAATAATGGACTTTGCACGTCGGTATCTCTCCATGTCACCAGCACTGCCACCAGCAGTGGTGTCAGACACCAAGGATAGGTGTCCTTCAAAGCAAGCATAAACCCTTCAGCCTGGCAAGATCATCAGGGAAGTCCACTGTTGAGGCTGTAGAATACATAACTTCAAAAGTAATCGAGAGTCTGCTGGGGAAAGCTTCTCTGGGCTGACACTTTGTGAGTAGTTTCTTAATTCCTCTTCCACTATACGTTACTGACAAAGGGTATGCGGATACTAACATTAGACCGCACAACCGATGTAACAAAATGTATACCCTTATACCTTCTTCTTCATCCATTACACACAATTTATTGTAGGATCGATGGCGTCATGTCATGAAATGTTTGAAGTGTCATCGCCAACGTACCACGTGGGTATATAATAAGAGAAAAGATCCTTCACTCCTTCTACTGCTTCAAAGAGTAGAATGTATTTCTCTTGAACCAGATCTCAACTCTGTTCTTAGCAATACCCTGCTGGTTCTTAACACTAACAGTCAGGACGATGTATAGGCCCAGTGGGAAGATAGGGAAGGAGTCCTTTCTATTGTTGGTTCTGCAGCGCGGTATGTCAATTTTAAGTCTCCTCCTTGTGGCGTGAGCATGGACATCAGCCATCAGCATACGACTACCCTCAATGTTCTTGACATGCAGCAGATGGACATATGTACTGATTGTAGACCGTAAGGATGCCCAGTTCAACAAAGATAGACCTACAGTGCTCACAATACCCTGCTGAGTTGATCCCTCAAAGTGCTTCCTTCTGGACACTCTTACAACTCGCCACATGCTCCCACAGCAGAAGATAGGAATGGAAAAGATCAAAGTACACTTTCACCAAATCTTATGAGTCTAAGCAGCAAGTAGATTACTCGCGCCAGACTGGTGCAAACTCCAATGTATACTGCCCATGTTAACATTATTTATTGTCAATAACAAATCCAAGGAGTATTTATTACTGCTGATTTAGGAGCAGAGTCAACAAGGCTGCAAAGTCTACAGACTGGTTGATGAGTTATAAATGTATACTTGGCAAGCTACTTGGAAAGAATGTGAAGCTGGCATTAGGCTAGATCGTTGAGCCAAAGTAAACTTCTCAATTGAACCAATATTAGCAATTATTCAATAGGAAAATTGATCCATAGACTTCTCATTATTAGAAATTGAGGTCATACAAAATAAATATAGAACTCATTACCAAGTGTGTCATTCATAAATAAATCAACATAGCAACTGTTACTCTGCAAAATATGGATGATTGGGCAATAAATAAATCTGATAAAATTTTACCTAGTAATGTAAGTTTCATTTATGATCAATTACTTAAATGCCTCAGGACTTAGTCATAAAACTCTTATCAAGAGCTTTGACTAAAGTGAAACTAGTCACCTGAAGATGGTGTGAACACTGAAACTAGTTGTTATAAATGTACCTATATTCTTAATCTATTATTTTCTAAGCGTAGTATATTTTTATAAAAATAAAACTTATTTTATCAATAAGAAATAACTTACCTGTTCTGGCTTTTTCTTGGTCCTAACAAGTTCATCCCGTTTGGGGATAGTTCCACCATCACAACCCATTTTTTAGTAAAGTAAATAAAATTATCACTTTTTAAGCAGAATTCTACTCTGAATCCAAAAAATAGATAAAAAGGAGAATATTTTAAAAAAATTTAGAGAAAGTGATCGAATTTTTGATTAAATATTGGGAAAAGTTCAGATCGTATAACCAAATTGACATCACAATTCACAAATCACAACCAAAACAATGATGGCTGTTGATCAATGCCTACTTCATTTCATCAATCAATCAAAAATGTTTAGCCTAATTGACAAATTTTATATTTAACAAAAGTGAATAATGAATATCAATATTCGATTTTAAATATTAATTTATATAATATTGCTTTTGAATTAATTGAAAATGAATTTCAAACTGATATTATCATTGTCAGCTGGGTTTTGTTTTCTTACTAATATAGGCTGTGAAAACAGATGTTTCTTCTTTCGTCTGTTTCCAAGGCAAAGTGGGAAATCAGCATTTTGTGTTTTGTATATTTTTGTTCCAAGAGGATAATAGCTAAAAAATATTAGTTGTCAGTTGATTTTAATTAGTATATTGTATAATAAAATATATATTATAATATCTAGATGACTTTAATAGCTTAAAATGAATTGTATTCCTTTTATTATGTGTTATTTATCAAATTAAAACCTACTTTTACAGGAAGGTAATTTTAGTTTGGTAAGTCAAAATAGAGAGTATTGTGATCATTATTTTATTTCAAGATTTATTGGGAGTGTTCATGATTAGAAATAATCAAAATTAATCAAATTTAATAAGCCAATAAGAATCTTTTGTAGGTATTTTTGCTTTTAATTTCATCTTATAATATTTTGAAACAATATTTTGCTCTGCGTCTTGCTGTCAAACCTTGGTTGGCTTACTAAGTTTTTATGTGCATAATAAATCTATGAAGTTGCTATCTTTAATGATTAATCATGATTCTTCACTATCAAATAATAATTACTTTCTACTTATGCGTTCATTTTCCTTTTAAGTTACCATACTATCTTGAATATAAGGTCTCATTTTATACTCATTTTCAGGGAAAAAGTGGTTTTTGACAAAAATCCGACAAATATGAAGAGCTACAACCTTTTATTCGAACTGATTTTCTATTTTTTTCATCTGGGACGTGAGTATGCTTCCTTCATTATTAATAAATCTTTCCATAGTTTATTTAGCAAAACTCGTCAACTAATTGATATTTTTGTACTTTAGCAAGACATTATTGTGAGCAGGAACATCATAAATCCAAATAAAAGTATGTATGCTTTATAATTAGACAGTTTAATTTTCAAAAAACGAAAACTTCTCAAAGAGTACGGTATTCTAATATCGAATGGCAAAAATATTTTTTCCGATATCTCAACAACAAAAGCTTTAATTTTTTCTATCCCTAAAATGAAACAAATAGAAATTATACTATTTCGCCAGATTCTGGTTTTTGTCTACTACAATAATCAATAATAACAAATTTAAAGTTATCTAAAAAACTACCTCAAAATTTCGCGGTTTAGAAAAAATAGGCCTAGAAGATGGTTTTTGATAAATTTCAGATTTTTTGGGGTAGTTTGAACTACAACTAGATCATATTCCAACCTCCACCAAAACCACTTTATCAAAATCCTTAATCTCCACCTCTTTATATGCTTGCAGTTGTAGAATTAATGTAGGATTTGTCAGTGAGAGAGCGGTTTGACTCAGTAGTCGCGCTGATAAGTTATCACTCAGATAAATTGAGAATAATGCGCCTGCTACACCCATAGGAAAGGGTGACCGCTTGAGCGAACCCCTCTGAATATGTTCAACTGCCTGCCAAACTCGGTTAGGGCACACCCAGTCAATGTGTTCAGAAGCTCATTGTCAAAGTGGCTTGTTAGAAGGAGCTTCTACCGGTTAGAGGATTTTTTCGGCGAAAGCTTTGCTGGACTGTGACGCTGCCTACAGTTTTATGTACCATGTTTAATTGACACGATCTATCCAGGAAGACCTGGCCCTGATTACGACTTTGGATATGATTCATGAGTTGTAAAATCGCTTCCCGGTAGTTCGGAACGCACCTAAAACTGTAGATCCATTAATCTCTTCATTTCCATCCGCCTTATCACCCACAAAGAGGCCTAGAGCTCAAGTGGGCATCACCTTATACCTTCTTCT
>NC_052505.1:95837635-95970135 GCF_014356525.2 Nilaparvata lugens | reverse complement strand
GGTTAGAAGGTCTAAGCTCAGATGAGAAAGCATAATAGAGGTGTCTGTCATTGAGTCAACTGAATTCAATACCATAACCAGAAATTTGATCAACTCATGAAATATATGTTTATATGATAATTATTATATTCTTAATATTAGTAGACGATAAAAATTTATACAATTTTAAAATATTTTATTCTATTCAAAATACCAGCCAACAAATATTTTTGATCTGCAATTCAAATCTGAACCGCGTGATCTGGAGTCAGCCATTTTTGGTAGCTGCCCAGCTGATATAATTGTTACAACTTTTGCCGATAGATAGCGCAATCGGCAGTGCCAATCAGACGACCGGTTTTTAGGTTTTAGATTTAGGTTATGTTGTTAGGAATCATTGTCACCAATACGTAAGTTATTAGAATGATTTTATTTGCAGTTTCTATGAAAAAATGTAGATGGAGGAAAAATGTTGTGTACATCACGAGCGATAAATACTTTTTCTCCCTCAGGAAAATTGCTGCCCTCGGCTTCGCCTCGGGCTTCAAACTTTTTCCCACAGGGAGAAAAAGTCGTACTTTTCACTCTAGATATACAAATAACTATTTCGCCCCACTTGGATGTAATGAGCTGGTTTTCGTGCGTCATAAGGAGGCCGAAAATGTTTGTTTTCCGACCAGGCCGGTAAAATTTTTACGGCCCTAGGGCTGTAAAATAACCTTGAAGTCAGCTGATTCTGATTTGATGTGAACGTGTTTACAAAATAGTTTATGAAACGGAATCAGTTTATGCTTCTAGAATTGAATAAAGTATTTTGCAATGAGATACTATCATTCTATTTGGATGAATGAAATACAAATAAGATAAATATTATAAACTATTCAAATTCGATTTTCCGAGTAGGAGAGGACTTCTAACCTCTACTTCCGCAGTCGACGATAACAAGCATTGTTGACATTCAGATTGTCCAAATTTCAAGTGCGCTAAAACAGCTGATCAAATAACTTTTAATTATTTGTGTTTATTATTCAAGAATCAAAACATTCATAATCATATCATCTTATTGTGCCATTTAAAAGAATATAAAAGTATAAACTCATCCTCCCACATTAAAACATAATTGAACATAATATTTTGGGTTATTAAGACATATTTATTGAAATCTACCCAAACCAAACCCAGCTTAAGTACTGCGATTACCACTAAACCTGGTGGATAATTTTGGAACTACTTAAAGCTACTAAAAACAAACTATTTTTTCGGACATGATATTCATTATCAAAATTTGGGCACAGAATAGTGTTGGGCCCTGCCTGTTGTTCTTTCCCGATCATATTATTATAATATGTTTTGTAATTGTATCCACTGAAAATGAAAAAAAAAATACTTTGACAATTTCTGATATTCAGATTACCTCAGATTTGCTAGAGCTATGACCTTTCAGTTTTGCTTTTGGAAGTGCCTAATAAACAAAATTATTATCATATATATTATATTGTTTTATTTTTTTGTATGGCGAAAAATAGCGTTCGCACCACGGGCAAAAATGTATTTCCGGCTCTCAATCTTTTCTAGTCCTCGGCCTACGGCCTCGGACTTAAAAACCGATTTCGAGCCGGAAATGTCTCATTTTCGGCCCTAGGTGCGAAATATACTATTTCAATGGTGAAATAATATTTTTTTGTAATAGAGATTAAATATTTTTTATTTGATTATATTTCTACATTGTTGAAAAACGATCTGGCAAAGCTGCGGAGCTAGAAAAGGATAGATCGAATTATACCCAAGGATAGCAACTCCAATGTTAATCAAATACTGCCATTACAACGTGGATCTCACTATAGGAAGATGAACAAGGATAGCAACATTAATGTTAATCAAATACTGCCACTATAACGTAGACCTCCCTATAGATAGATGAAACAATGATGATACGATGATGATACAAGGATGATGAACAAGGATAGCAACACTATTGTAAATCAAATACTGCCATTATAACGTGGACCTCACTAGAGGAAGATGAAACAATGATGATACAAGGATGATGAACAAGGATAGCAACACTAGTGTAAATCAAATACTGCCACTATAACGTGGACCTCACTATAGTTATGGAAGTTGGTTCGTTCGTGCGAGTCAGGTGATAATTAAATGCCTAAATTAAAATGAAAATCTACTGTTTTAGCAGTTAAATAGGAAAAGGTCTTGTCGAGTACAAGATGGTGCAAGACATAATTTTAGGAAGTGATCATCTGACTTTTGTATGAATTTGTTGATAATCAAACAAATCTTTGATTGTTTGTTTGTTATGCAGCCTGTTTGACTTGGACATCAGCGAGGACTTGACCTGCAAAAAAGGCGAGCAGTGTTGTGGCAGAAATCGGCTGACTTTGTCTCCCAACACGAACAACAGCATGCATTTCTGCGGTCGGAAAGGTCAGTTTCCGCACTCAATCTCCATCTCTCAGAGTCCGGCCAAAATCAGGTACATCTACACCAAC
The DNA here is from genome assembly GCF_014356525.2 of Nilaparvata lugens. Classification (NCBI taxonomy): domain Eukaryota; kingdom Metazoa; phylum Arthropoda; class Insecta; order Hemiptera; family Delphacidae; genus Nilaparvata; species Nilaparvata lugens. Next base: position 95,967,652 of record NC_052505.1, on the reverse strand, counting down.
CCTGTACCCAGTGATCGTGGCTTTTCGCTCAACTATATGACTGTTATTCTCAGAGGTAATTCCACTTTATTACCTGACTCCATTAATCTTTCATTCATTATCTGTCTTCATTCAATTAGAATACAAAATTGTATTTGCTTTTAGAATAGAATAGAATAGAATATTTTTATTTCACTTGCTCATAACAACAAAAAAGTTTTACATATCAACTTAAAATAAAATGTAGTAGTTTAAATAAATTTACAACTGCATAATATCATAAAAATACATAGAAATTATAACCACGTACAGTAAAATGAAATTTTGATCTTTTTGCAATCAGCCTAACTAAGTAAAATATTAGAAACAAATGATGATTAGGGCAAGTGAAACAAATTACTACTTGCAAAGTGGTAAATAATAACACTTGAGTGCAAGTAGGAGTCAATAATAGATTTTAGTTGCAAATAACAAACGCACACACACTCACTCTCTCTCTCACACACACACACACAATAATTAATTATCAGGGCAAGACTCAGATATCGGTCAACTGAACAATAGATCAAGATGAAACAAATTTAATTCGATAATTGAAATTAATAAATAGGAAAGAAAAAATCTGAAATTGATAATTCAAAGTGCTGGTTTATGTGGGCTCATCTCAAGACAGTAAACCATTGCTCCCTCATCTGGAAGATATTCAAAAAGCCAAGGCCTCAATTTCGATTTGAACTTTCTATATGTATTTATACTTTTCATGTCAGGTGGCAGAATATTATAAAACTTGGGGCCCAGAAACAGAAAGCTTTTTTGGAAAAGAGTACATTTTGCCCTAGGACCTCTCAACAAACCCAGAGTTGCCTGACGTGTCTGCTGGGTATGATTATTCTCAATTATTATAGGTTGATCATAGCTTCCACTCATCCTGTAAAACAAAGCCAGCACCTTGAAAACATACAAATATCGAAGAGGAAATGCATTCATTTGTTTAAAGTAAGGAAAAGAATGTGTTCGTCTATGAACCCCAACTATGACCCTAATTGCTGCCTTTTTTGGATGTATTTGGATGTTTGTTTATTTTAAATATCAGGGTACCGAGCTTCTCTCATTATTTATCCTATTATATTGAGCGAGCAACTTTTATATCCTACAGTATTAAACGAGCAACTTCTGTTCATATGTTTAGATGTTTGTATTTCACCGGATCTCGAAAACGGCTCTTACGAATCTCACGAAATTCAGAACATGGTAGGTTTATAATATAAAGATTCGATTGCACTATGTCTCATCCCTGAGAAAACTCGCTGAAGGACATTAAAAGGATAATTATTATTCATCCTTGGAAAAACATCTGATAATTATTTCGTCGTCTGTTGGTGATGGAAGTGAGTGAGCGAGTTCATTTGTGTGGGACTGTGTCAAAATTATAACTCAGCTGTTGAACTTTTGTAATCATTCAATCAGGTACTTAGTGCTGGTTGCAAAAAAGCCGGGTTATTTTCAATCCTGATTAATTCCAGTAGATCCATCTTTTTGAAATGGTCTTCTCTGATTTGGTTCACGTGAAGTTAATTAGGATTAGAATTTAACCGGCTTTTGTGCAACTGGGCCTTTGTGAGGGAAATTTTAGCATTCCTCTAGGAATTAATCTCAATTTACTGTAATTAGATGAAACATTTCTGTATGAATGGTATTATAATTTCTTTTTTCGTAATATTTTTTATGCTTATGTATTCCAGAGAAGCTCGGTCCCCGATATTATATTTTTATATTTGGTTATTTATATTTATTTATGTCCAATGGATCTCGAAAACGGCTCTAACAATTTTCACGAAATTTGGAACATAGTAAGTTTATGATATAAAAATTCTATGGCGATTCTGTTGCTTAAGCCGCCATTTTTTCACACCGTTGAGGGGTAGGAGACTGTCTAGCTGGGCCAATGGCAGGCGTTCATGCCCTCGACCAATAGCAGTACTCGCCTACTAGTATAAATTCTGCTGCTCTTGTATTTAGTTTTAGTGTACCAGAGATTGACAATGGTGTAATAACCGAAACCGGTCTTTCTAGTTATCAATAAATCAGTGGTTTTTTGACAATTTCTTAGTCTTTTTCATTCACTCATCAATCACTTGAAACTGTAAAATAATGATTAACTTTGAATACTATGATATACCATGTCATGTCATCAAATCAGATTATTTTGATCAAGTCAATTAACATTTCTAGATAATATTTCTCGTGAGATAAGCTGATTGATTACACAGCTGAACATAATTCTGTCTCTCTCCCACACAGGCACACTCATCTTCTGTTATCATCTGTTTTTCCAAGGATGAATTATCCTTTTCATGTCCTTCAGCGAGTTTCCCCAGGGATAAGACCTAGCACAATCGAATTTCTATATCATGAACCTACTATGTTCCAAATTTTGTGAAAATCGTTAGAGCCGTTCTCTAGATCCGTTGGACATAAATAAATAACCATATATATAACCAAATATATAAATATATACAGAAATCGCTCGCTTAATATAATAGGATAAATAAAGAAAAAATACTTCATTTGATAGTTGTTTGTAAATTAAAACACAATAAAATACCCTTTATCAAGTTCCCTTCATTTTATTTCAACACTTCTATAGTGAGATCCACTTTATAATGGCAGTGGAGAAAGATAGGAGAACATCGTTGCTGATTCTCTGCCTTGCCACTGCTTTCTTTAGAAGATAGCTGATACTGGTGTAATATCAATAGAGGGATTCACATTATAAAGTCAAAACTTGATCAACATTTGCTTGCTATCCTTGTCTATCATCAGACAAAACGGATAGCTCTATCCTCTTCTATAGTGAGGTCCACGTTATAATGACAGTGAAGAAAGATAGGATAACAATGTTGCTGATTCTCTGCCTTGCCACTGCCTTTTGTAGAGGATAGCTGTCGGCAACTATTAGATTCTACTGTAAAGAGGAGGAATGTGCAACGCTGTTCTCATATCTTCCTTCACTGTCTTTATAACGTGGACTTCACTATAGCATGGTGATCAGGTGTATGGGCAGCAGAGTCATTAGTTGTCAACAAATCTGGTGTGATGCACTCACACAACTTTCCTTGCCGTTATGAAAATTGATCACCTGACGCTAGTGTAATCGCGCATCACAAGTCTACTACTCAAAGATATGAGACAGCTGGTGATAGGTCAATAACTCTGGAAACACACGAGGTCTGCTATCTCTTCGTAGTGAATGATTTAATAGAACCAACAGTTGCCAACAGTTTGCAATTTAATAATCACATTTTCTCGGATTTCAAGCTTATTTTCAATTTTAGGTGGAAATGTTACTGGACATTAATTGCAGAGATTTTCATGCTCAATCTTTTCCAATTGAAATTTTTCGTTTAAATTGTATATGAAGGCTGATAATTGAGAATCCAAAATCAAACTTTGCATAGATGGGGTGAAGCACCTGAAATTTTTACAGATATAGGACTTGTTGCAGTTGATAGAGCTTATCAATGACTATTCCAGGTATGAATTTGATCAAAATCGTTGGAGCCGTTTTTGAGAAAATCGCGAAAAACCCTGTTTTTGAGAACATTTTCGCCATTTTTGCCGCCATCTTGGATTGCATTTGATCGAAATTGTTCGTGTCGGATCCTTATAGTGTAAGGACCTTACGTTCCAAATTTCAAGTCATTCCGTTAACTGGGAGATGAGATATCGTGTACACAGACGCACATACACTCATACACACAAACACACACACACACACACACACACACACATACACACACACATACAGACCAATACCCAAAAACCACTTTTCTGGACTCCGGGGACCTTGAAACGTATAGATATTTAGAAGGTACCTTAATTTTTTTCGGAAAGCAATACTTTCCTTACCTATGGTAATAGGGCAAGGAAAGTAAAAAAGCTCTAAGAAATATTCTAAAGGCTGGTTTCCGAGCTCGGGACTTAGCTAAGTTCTAGACTTTAAACAGCTGGAGTCAGAAAATTGACTTTCCGAAACGGGGCCTAGCACTACCTCCGTAAACAAAGCCATAGTACATGACAGGTGGTTGATGGTGACGTCAGCACAGGTAGGGCTCCTACACCAATAAACATTTGTTGATTTGAGCTGATCTATATCAGCTAGTGTTTTGATTGGTGTAGGAGCCCTACCTGTGCTGACGTTACCATCAACCACCTGTCATGCACTATGGCTTTGTTTAAGGAGGTAGTAGCCAAGCCTGTCGTTCTTTTCCAATAATATTTATTTATTTATTTTATTTATTTATTAGAACAGTCACAAACACGATATTTGGAAAGAGAAACAGGCAGGCAATTGCCCAAAACTTCTTCAATTCCTTGATTTTGGCACATAAATAGTCCAAAGTGAGGTTAAGTTTAAAATGTCTGTTTTCACCAAAGATTAACACTCAGAGAATACGTATTCGAGATATGACTGATGAATTTTGAATTCATATGATTTGTAATTGTATCTAGAAATGAATAAACAAAGTAATTGACCGAACGTAGTGAGGTCTATGTTTTAATTCGGAGGTAGTGGGTGTAGTCGTAGCCCACGTTTAAATTAAATTTCGAAAACTAGAAAATTGACACAAAATAAAATAAAGAGAAAATAGTGTAAAGTTTCAGCTATTGTGAATTATTTAGGAATGTTTCATCTCGTCAAGGAAATATGTTTCCAATTATAGAAATGAGAAAATAAAGATTATCATAAAAACTATGACTACGCCCCGTTTCGGAAAGCCAATTTCTGACTCCAGCTGTTTAAAGTCTAGACCTTGGCTAAATCCCGAGGGAAATCACCCCTAAATGTTTTTGTACAGAAATGGCAATGATACGCCTTGATAAGATAGAAGATTGATTGATTGAGTACTTTATTGATGTAGATTACAATATATACTGGCTTATACACTTATATACAATAGCTTACAATACAGCAAAATTATACATGATTCTACATAATATAGACTAAGAAAATAATTATTGAACTGTATATGATCCGAAAAAAGCAATTTGTAATAACTATAGATATTTTTGTTTAGCATCTACATAAATTGGCGGAGCTTTGGACATATCAATGTCCATTCTTCGGAAAGAATATTCAAAATATCCTTCCCACTAACTCTGTACCAAAAGAAGGATATGATTCTTCAAAACGTATTACATCTCTAAACTACATGTAATGATTTAATATTATGTTCTAATGTGGTAATTTTTGCTTACAGATTTTAAGAAAAACTGTGACGATGACAGATTTGAATGCAATAACGGCACTTGTATTCCCGGGGAGATGAAATGCGATTTCAATATCGATTGTCTCGACGGAGAAGATGAGCAAATCTGTCCAACTTACGGTAAGTGTTCTATTTATTCATTCAATCATGTTCATTAACTTTATACTTTATCTACTTCTACAAGTGACACTGATGTAAATAACATTAGTACAAAGAGAAAATAATTCCTGTGTTGCATTGTTGCATATATCCATTCTCTTCCACTTTCAATTTCAAACTTAAACACCAGGAAACGATCGTCACTGCTAATAGTAGCCTAAGTGCATTTTTCACTTTATCATTGTTTTAAAAATAGGTTTAAAATAATTCATTCATTTATTAGGTTAAAACATCAATTTTGGAATGAGAAAACAGGCACAATCCCAAGGCTTCTTCTCTACCTGAATTTAGTTTTTTCAAAACGTCCAATGTAGGGCTATGTTCTTCACATTTTCCCCACTTTAAAAATTGTTTACTTTCACAAGACTGTTAGAAATTTCATAATTTGAAACAATAAGGCAATCCTTGTCTTTTTTGTGTATTGTAGTGTTGTCCTGAAGGTGATGCTATGGTAGATGAAATCGTCTTAATATTGTCGAAAGTAGTTGGCATCAATCTCAAAATATTCTAATAAATTTTTGGTTTTGACAAAGTCAAGTCTTTTCCATTTAATAGTAATGTTCAATACTCCATGATTTACTATTCTCTCTTCCAGTCTTCTTCTATCTAATGAGGTAGTTCTCTCTTTTTAGTTATCCTATTTAAATTTTTAACTCAACTCATTTTCTCCAGTATTCTTTCTCTTCGTAAAATTATATTCTCTCGAATTTTCCAGTATTCAAGTTCTATTATATTCTATAGTGAGATTCACGTAATTTAGGTTGAATTATAATTTTACTGTACCGGTCACTGACTTTGATTATGATATGAATGAATCCATTGTAATGGGGTAATTATTATTGGTAATTGGGGTTATATTAGGTATGGTATTGAGCTGGTATTATAGTAACAATTTACTATATTAGATAGTTCCAGGTCCTGTCCTCGTAACCGACTGCCAAGAGGCATACATTTTTCAGTCCAATTTTACTTGTCATGAATTTTCACCGTCGTCGACACTTTTAATTTTTAAACAATGGATGCTCTGGGATTGTGAAAATTCATGTCAAATAATCGGCTACACTACACCATATATGACTCATCAGCTTCTATAGTAAGGCTCACGTTATAATGGCAATGGAGAAAAACGTTGCCCTCTCTAGACGGTAGCTGATACAGGTATATTGATGTAATATTAACTGTTCATTCTCGTTTAAAATAATCAATTAAATTTTATGAACCAAGATATTATATTTTTCAATAATTTCATAATAAATTTTCATAATTAGGATGAAATATTTTGCTACAGATGGAATTAAATAGAGAATGTATTTATTCAATTGCTAATTAATATATAATTATTATTTAAAGAAAATCCCAAATAAATGCTGCAAATCACCCCGAAGACCTCTGCTACTGCAGACATTGACAACAGGGTTAACTGATAGATGGAAAATCGATGAGAACTACTATCCAAAAATTAGTTGCCAGCCCGGGAATCGAACCTGGTACCTTCGTTAAATAATAATTATATATTAATTAGCATTTGAATAAATGCATTCTCTATTTAATTCCATCTGTAACTGGTTGGCCGCCTGTGGCTTCGTATAAAATGAGCGCTGCTATCCGGAGATTGTCAGTTTGGTGTAAGGGTAAGCATTCCTGACTAGCAATTGGGAGGTACCGGGTTCGATTCCCGGGCTGGCAACTAATTTTTGGATAGTAGTTCTCATCGATTTTCCATCTATCAGTTAACCCTGTTGTCAATGTCTGCAGTAGCAGATGTCTTCGGGGTGATTTGCAGCATTTATTTGGGTTTTTCGTTAAATAATAATAAAATATTTTGTTAATTAATTCATTCTACATTGTTAATAGACGATCTGGCAACAGAGCAAAGCGAGAAAGATATAGCGCTATCAGCTTTGTTGATTGATAGACAAGGATAGCAATACCATTACTACTCAAACACTGCCATTATAACGTGGATCTCATTGTAATAGCGGGAATCGTGAATACCAGTTCACAGTGCTTACATATACAATGAAATAACGTAAATTACTGTGATTATTATCATAGAGAAACTATAGTGTAAGTAGATATCCCATGGCATGGAGAATTTATGTCGCAACTTTTACTGTTATCTCAAGCCGATTACTGTCGATTATTGTCAATTTTTACTGTTTTGTTGGAGTGAGAGTGTATGAACGGCACAATATGAGAGACTACCAACGTCACACAGCTGCATAGGAAATAACTACGTGGACTATAGGCTTGATATAACAGTAAAAGTTGCGACATAAACGCCCTATACCATGGGATATCTACTTATGCGATCGTTTCTCTATGTTATTATTCAGTTCATAATCAATGTTCTACTCTATGATCACTGTGAATCGGTCTTACTGCTCCAATATTCATTCTCACAAATGCATGTTTGTTTAAACATTTCGCTCCCTGAACAGACTATAAACCTATGGTGATGCTCTGAGATTGAAGTTTATATCGCTTTTTGAAACCCTGTATTTGGGTGGAGCATATTGGTTCGGTGAAGATAGGGGCTAGCGTAGAAGGTAGCTGAAACTATGAAAAATAATGCATGTATTATAATATGTCAAAACATAGTGGAGCCGCGAAGGTAGGTTAGAAGGTAGAAGGATGCGGATACATTTAGATACCTGCATTACTTTTCACCACTCTCCATGATCATATAATGAATGTGTATGGACCAAAACATAGTGTAGTGGCGAAGGTGGAGGGTATCAGAGAAGGTAGAAGAGAGTGATTGATTGATTGATTGATTATATGCCTTTATTAGGGCGGAATTAGGACTCCTGGTCCTCTCTGCCACACAACCCTAATGCTGAGAGTGCTGAGAAGAAATGGATGTCTTAAAATGTGTCCAAACATAGTGAGTGGCGAAGGTAGAGGGTAGCAGAAAGTCTTAAGAAGTAATGCATGTATTATAATGTGCAAAAATATAAAGGAGGGGCAGAGGTAGTTGACCATCGCCGGTGGTACACTATGCTTTGACATTTACAAATTTAAATTCATTTATTTGACATAAAAAATATATACAAATTAATAAATAAATATTCTCAATTTCAATATGGCGCTACCGGTAAAGAACAACTTGTGCGCCGGCAGTGGTGAGTTCGAACAACTAGGTCTGAACATGTCAATAGAAAAAGAAAAATTTATCGATGTTTGTTTCCATTACGAACTGCTTGTTAATAATCACTTTTGAACAACTAAATTACGACATAGCAGTCAGGTATTTATAAATAAAAGCTATTAGCTTCTACTCACATTTGTGGAGCGCTTTCGGACACTAGGCCCCTTCATCAACACTCAGTGTTGATGATTGTTAAGGAAGGGGCTAGTGTCCCTTCCTTAGAAGCTAATAGCTTTTATTTATAAGTACCCGACTGCTATGTTGTAATTTCGTTGTTCAAAAGAGAAAATTTGTCGTTTATTTGCATGGGCATACAGTATGTAAATATGTAAGAACTTTTCATATGTTATTGAATTGAATTGAAAATGTCTTTATTCATGAAGTCTACAAATACATCCGATTAATGTCACAAAATACAATGATAAAATCAGGTTACATGCATAAAATTACAATTTCAAATAAGCAAATGAATTACCAATTAAATAAGATCCTAAGCTCAAAATTACAGTTTCAATAAGATACTCAACTTTAAAATGTATTTTATCCATCCTTATATTTTCAGGTAAGTGTCCTAAGGGTGAAATAGCATGCCGGTCGTCGCCCAAATATTGCTACAAGCCTGAACATCGTTGCGATGGAGTTTCCAATGTATTTTCGGGGACGATGAAGTCGGATGTGGTATGTAATTCGTTTTTTATCAAAGTAATATTCTGATCTATAGAAAGATTTGGATGTAAGCATGCTCGAGATACGAAGAACACGATTGACGCATCATCACGTCTGAAGTACCGAAGCACCTAACTAACTAGTAGTTCTGTGAACAGTAGACCTAGCACTCAGTAAGTCATATTGACCTGTTGTTATGTTTTCTCAAAAATTAATAAATAATTTATCAATTTAAAATGTCTAGAAAAAATCCTAAATAAACATAGAGCTTTCTGTCCTATCGTACCGTGACGTGTCGTCCCGGAATGTGAGTGTGAGCGCTGTTATCAGGTCTGGCTGCAACTGTTTACAAGATTGATGGAAAGATACATTTTCAAGATGTTCGATGTTTTTGAACGGGTAGTATTATAGTCAACTGTCCACTAACGTTGATGGAAAGATACATATTTTTCAAGATGTTCGATGTTTTTGAACGGGTAGTATTATAGTCAACTGTCCACTAACGTTGATGGAAAGATACATATTTTTCAAGATGTTCGATGTTTTTGAACGGGTAGTATTATAGTCAACTGTCCACTAACGTTGATGGAAAGATACATATTTTTCAAGATGTTCGATGTTTTTGAACGGGTAGTATTATAGTCCACTAAACAGCTGATTTATGATGAATAATTCTATATTCTGAATTTACTTTCCTTGCCCTATTACCATAGGTGTGTGTGTGTGTGTGTGTGTGTGTTGTGTGTGTGTGTGTGTGGTGTGTGTGTGGTGTGTGTGTGTGTGTGTGTGTGTGTGTGTGTGTGTGTTGTGTGTGTGTGTGTGTGTGTGTGTGTGTGGTGTGTGTGCGTGTGTGTGTGTGTGTGTGTCATTGTGTAAAATAGTCATTGATAAGCTCTATCAACTGCCACAAGTTCCATATCTGTAAGATTCCCAATTACCAGGCTTCAGATACAATTTAAAACGAAAAATTCCAAGTGGAAAAGATTGAGCATGACAATCTCTACAATTAATGTTCAGTAAAATTTTCACATAAAATATAAAATAAGATCGAAATTCGAGAAAATGTTATTATTTCAATTGCAAACTGTTGGCAACTGTTGATTCTATTCAATCATTCACTATGGAGAGATAGCGTACTTCGTGTGTCTCCAGCGTTATTGTCATATCACCAGCTGGCTTGAATCTTGAATAGTAGACTTGAGATGTGCGTGAAAACTAGCGTCAGGTAATAAATTTTCATAACGGCAAGGAAAGTTGTGTCATTGTGTAAAATAGTCATTGATAAGCTCTATCAACTGCCACAAGTTCCATATCTGTAAGATTCCCAATTACCAGGCTTCAGATACAATTTAAAACGAAAAATTCCAAGTGGAAAAGATTGAGCATGACAATCTCTACAATTAATGTTCAGTAAAATTTTCACATAAAATATAAAATAAGATCGAAATTCGAGAAAATGTTATTATTTCAATTGCAAACTGTTGGCAACTGTTGATTCTATTCAATCATTCACTATGGAGAGATAGCGTACTTCGTGTGTCTCCAGCGTTATTGTCATATCACCAGCTGGCTTGAATCTTGAATAGTAGACTTGAGATGTGCGTGAAAACTAGCGTCAGGTAATAAATTTTCATAACGGCAAGGAAAGTTGTGTCATTGTGTAAAATAGTCATTGATAAGCTCTATCAACTGCCACAAGTTCCATATCTGTAAGATTCCCATTACCAGGCTTCAGATACAATTTAAAACGAAAAATTCCAAGTGGAAAAGATGAGCATGACAATCTCTACAATTAATGTTCAGTAAAATTTTCACATAAAATATAAAATAAGATCGAAATTCGAGAAAATGTTATTATTTCAATTGCAAACTGTTGGCAACTGTTGATTCTATTTAATCATTCACTATGGAGAGATAGCAGACTTCGTGTGTCTCCAGCGTTATTGTCCTATCACCAGCTGGCTTGAATCTTGAATAGTAGACTTGAGATGTGCGTGAAAACTAGCGTCAGGTAATAAATTTTCATAACGGCAAGGAAAGTTGTGTGAGTGCGCCACACCAGATTTTTTACTCTAATATTGGCGGATGAAGGAGGCTCCTTTTTCCTTTTATATTATCCTTGAAATGTAAAATTTCCAAAAACCTTGTATATACGTCGACGCGCAATTTAAAAAGGAACATACCTGTCAAATTTCATGAAAATCTATTACCGCGTTTCGCCGTAAATGCGCAACATATAAAAGCATTCAAACATTTAAACATTAAGAGAAATGCCAAACCGTCGACTTGAATCTTAGACCTCACTTCGCTCGGTCAATTAACTGATCCCGTTATAAAGTCAACACCTGATACAGTACATTGCTTATTGGATTGCAGATTTGACGCCTAGTGAGATTACATTACATAGAATATCGGGGGACCGAGCTTCGCTCTGGCGTACAAAAAACATAGAAAATGTATTACGAAAGAGGAAATTATAATAATATCACTAACATCCATTATCGACAGACGACGAAATTATCAGCTGAATAATTATTATCCTTTTAATGTCCTTCAGCGTGTTTTCCCAGGGATGAGACCTAGAGCAATCGAATTTTTATATTATAAACTTACTATGTTCTAAATTTCATGAGAATCGTTAGAGCCGTTTGCGATATCGGTTGACATACAAACATAAATATAGGGTGACACAGAATAACGGGAACTTTCAAAGACGCCATAAAAAATCAGTATAAGGGGCAAAAATGATTTTATTAAAACTAATGTAAAGTTCAAAGACTTGCCATTTGAGAATTATTAATAACATCTATCACTTTTTGACAATTACTTCTTCAAGATGGCTTCCTCCTGAACGAATACACTCTTGAAATCTGTGTTGACGATTCCTCATTGATCGCTGCAACATCTGTGTTTCCTGGTCCCATGATATGTCCACCTGCAATTTTCTGTTTGTGGAACTATCTCAAATCAAACGTTTTCACAACTTGACCAATAACTGTGGTTGAATCATAACAGACAATTTAAAATAAAATTAACTATAACCCAGCTGAAATGTTGCAGCAATCGTTCAGGAATCTCAACACAGATTTCAAGAGTGTATTCGTGCAGGAGGAAGCCATCTTGAAGAAGTAATTGTCGAAAAGTGATAGATGTTATTAATAATTCTCAAATGGCAAGTCTTGAACTCAACATTAGTTTGATAAAATCATTTTTGCCCTTCCCACTAATGTTTTATGGCGTTTTTAAAAGTTCCTGTTATTCTGTGTCACTCTGTATAAACATAAATTTTCTCGTTTAATATTATAGGATAGGATACTTCTTGTGTCGCGTTGCTTTTGCCTTAGTGCCGGACTGTGGCGAGCGACAAATCGCCTTTGAATTTTCTTTATGTTTTTAAGTTGTTCGACAATTGGTCAATAAAGAAGGATTTGTCAATAATAAAGAAGAAGAAGAAGAAAAACTTCATTTGCTTACTGACTTGTATTGATTTGAACTAGTAGGGCTTAATGTGTCGCGTTGCTCTTTTTCTTAGTGCCTTACTGCAGCGAGCGCCTGATCGCGTGTTCGTCAGGCGACGGCTGCTACCCGCCGCTGCATCGCTGCAACGCGCGACAGGATTGCATCGACGCGTCCGACGAGAACGGGTGTCCGGCCGAGCTGTGTCGCCACCTGCACGACAGGCGACTGTGTCGCAACCGACGCTGTATAGCCGCGCGACTCTTTTGCGACGGAAGTGACGACTGTGGCGATGGCAGTGATGAGGAAAACTGTTTGCAGGTATGTCTCTTTCCTACTTCTCTTTCTCTTTTTATTCATCCTAATATCCTTCTCCTCCTCCTTCTTCTTCTCCCTCTCCTAAAGTTTGTATTAATTGTTTGAAGTTATAGTGAGGTCCACGTTATAACGGCAGTGAAGAAAGATAGGAGAAAAACGTTGCCGATCCTCTGTCTTGTCAAAGCTTTCTATAGACGGTAGCTGATACAGGTTTATTGATGTAATATCAACTGTTCATTCTCGTTTAAAATAATCAATTGTATTTTATTGAGCAAGAAATTATATTTTCCTACAGTTACCTTGAAAAGTGGCCATTCCTGCACTGATTACAGAACGCAAAGAATCACTTTTCCGCTCTAGTGTGGGAAAAAATTTTTCTGCACTCCAGATTTGCAGATGGCAACACAAAATAGTTGGTGGGTTATATGGAAGATTAGTGCACGAACACAAAAATTAAGTTGGTAACAATAACTGTGGTTAGATTTAGATAAGAATCATTTCAATGGCTACCCTACCTTTATGATAAAATCCCAATCTAGAAATCCAAAACAAGAATAATGTTTATCTAAATCATAATTAAATAATAACTTCTCATCATTTAATAATAAATAATGTTTATTTTCTATTGACAGTAATAATTATTTCAACTCCAAGCAATGTGAAATGTAGCAAACACACATTTTGAAATTCGAATTTTCAGGTTAAATAATTACCGTTCGAAATCCATGTCAATAAAATAAATAAAATAACATTAGAATATACTACAATAAAATATTTTCTGTTGTCTATGTTATTTTAAAAATATTTTTTAGTTTACTTATAGTATTTTTCGGTAATTCTAGTTAATCATAATTCTAAATATCTGAATACTGTTTTTAGCTGGATGAAAAGAAGTTAGGTATGATTCTTCCCGCTAGGTCGCGCGCTTGTCGGTTCAGCCATTTTGCAGTCATCCCAACCAGCTGTTGGCATGTATTTTGAATGCGAATTTTTTGTTTTATCTGTATTTTTTCTGATTCTTGGATGAATAAAAATGAGAACTTTGGCTGAGAATTGTCAACTTCAATTGGATTATTAATGTTTAAATGAATTAGGGTTGTTATTAATAACAGCATCACACACACAAACATTTGATGGATTTCAGCCATCATTTTATCCATAATTACCCACTTTTCATATTCAATGGTAACTGTAGGAAAAATTTAATGTGAAATACGTGCGAAAAGTTCCTCTGCTGCACTCAAGAAGCCATTCCGCGTAAACGTTTCTTTCGGTGCAGCAAACTGTCACTTTGCGCACTAGTTGCACAAATAACTATTTTTAATAATTATATCATAATGAGTTTTCATAATTATGATGAAATATGTTGTTAATTAATTATTAATCCTACATTGTTAAAAGACAATCTGGCAACAGAGCAAAGCGAGAAAGAGATAGTGCTATTCGTTTTGTTGAATGATAGAGAAGGATAGCAATACCATTGCTAATCAAATACTGCCATTATAACGTGGACCTCACTGTAGGATCTAAACACGCTATGTTGCTGAATCAGGAAGATGTGTTGATTCTTCTTTTTCATCATCATCTTCTTCACCTTTCCTCTTCTTCCTCCTGCTCCTCCACATCCTCTTCCACCTCATGCTCCTCCTCCTTTTCTCCTATCTTCCTCTTTTCCTCTTCGCCTTCTTCTTTCTGTTCTACTCCTCATCTTCCTCCTCCTCCTCCTCCTCCTTCTCTCCCTCCTCCCGTCTTCTTTTTATTCTCCTGTCTAATTTTTATTTTTCTTCCATCCAGTCTTCTTTTCCTTCTTCCTCTCCTCCTCCTCCTCCTCCTCCTCCTCTCCTCACACTAAACGCGCGCACTTGCTAGTTGCGTTCAGTGTGAGTAGCTACATGCAAGTCACAACGTGATTCTTTCCAGATTTTGTTTTTCGGCTCATGGATGATCTGACATGCACTCACTCTCACATACACGCATTCAATGTGATCACACCCTTATCCACATCAACTGTCATAATTCGTTTCTGTCGTGAATAGTGGAAGCTTCATATCATTCTCGAGGAAAATTGATTTTGTAACTTTCCTATCACAATTTTTACAAAAAAAAGGCTTAACCTTCCGGCAGTCGCGCTGTTGTAAAAAGTACAACACTGTCAGTATTTTTGCTGCACAAAACTATTGAATGGGGTGGTGTCAGTGAATGAGTCACCTATGCATTCCAAAACTTTCCCCCATCACGCCACTGAGTTGCAGTATCAACCGAGCAATGGTTCAGTCTTTAGGTGCCATTTAGTCGCGACAGTGCATAAGTCGCACTGTGCATAAGATAGGGAAAGACTGTAAACGAGCAGTACTGTAAACGGGGACTGTAAACTGTAAACACAGAATTGATGGCTTTGCTTGATGTACTTTATTGGGCTATAAATGGTTCATAGGCGTAAAATAATCCAAGAAGATGAAAAAGTAATTATACAATTAATTAATATGTTTTGACAGTAAACTGTCAACAAATAACACTTGGAAAATTGGATGTTGTAAAAAATACAACACACGACTGCTCGTGTGATTGAGTAGGGCGCGACTACCGGAAGGTTAACCGAATTAAACCTGGATAGTCAACTCTATCCAGTTGAGAAGCTGAACTGACATGAGTCTCTTTCCTGAGAGACTGCTCACCATGAACCTGCACCCGCATGGTGGGACCATAGCAACCCTTGGCACAGGGCTCGTTTTTTAATTCTAAGGGTGGCCACTAACTACAGGACAAGTGTGTTGAGCATTGTGTGAACGGTCATGTCTTCGAACGAGAAATGCATTAACTATAGGACAAGTGTGTTGAGCATTGTGTGAACGGTCATGTCTTCGAACGAGAAATACATTTACGTGCTGTGCTGCGATCAAAATCAGCTGTTTTACAGCAGCTTCCAACATAAAATAAATAAACCACTGAAAAATTACAATTAATAATGATAAAAAATAATTTAACCTCAAATAGAACAACGAAGGGGAAAAAAATACAAAACCCTAACCTCAAGCAATTTTGTTCAAAGCCTTCAGCTGATGACCCAACATGCATGACGAGCTTATGTGTACACACACATGTCCTGTCGTTAGTGACCACTCTTAGGCTGGCTTCACACTGTTGATTTTTTCGTTGGCCGATAGCATAGCCACCTCTAATACAAGGCCCCGTCCTACGATATTGCTACGTCGCAGTGTAGGCCTATAGTGAGGTCCACGTTATAATGTCAGTGAATAAAGATAGAAGAATAGCGATGCCGATTCTCTGCATCAATTAATCATATTTCTACACTGTCAAAAACATAATTGGCACCGTTGTGGACCTAGAAAAGGATAGTACCACCGGCTTTGTCGAAAGATAGACAAGGATAGCAAAAGTTGATCAAATACTGTCATTATAACGTGGACCTCACTATAGCAGTGTGTTGACGTTGCAATATCGTAGGACGGGGCCTTGTATTAGAGGTGGCTATGCCGATAGTCCCCAAAAAGATGGAACATGTGCTTTTTAAATGTAAGTCTTCAGACTGTCAACGGTGATAGAAAAATCTTGCCAGAGAATACCTGTCCTATTTTCAGAGGAGAGCGATAGTAATGGCGCATATGCTTCTGCATAAAACGTTCACACTGGTAGAGTTTAGTCACCGGAACCCATCCATCAGACCTTTCGGATGATCACTAGCCTTTGTTTGCCTGCTTATTGTTCCCATATATCAAAAAACTCCAATCGTTAATTTCGCGATATTTATTTTTAATATAATAATCTACTCGACTCACTGAATCCATAGAAGTTTGATTTTTGTTTCTACGACCAAAAATAATATTTTTTCGCCACACTGCACAGAAAGCAGCTGTTTTCCAGTCCCTACGTAGATCTGAAAGACCTTGTTTGCAGACGACTCTCGTCTGACGTAAGAAACAGGTTTCTTTTCCGGTCTAGGCCAGAAAGTGTCTCTTTCCAGCCGCTTGGAAGTCCGTAGATAATAAGTCATCCGCTAGATCGGGCGAGTGTCCACTTTCTTCATCAAAGTCGCCATGATTTCAGTTCACTCGAATCAAACTAATTCAGCATTCGCTTCGCAACCATTTTTATTCAATTATTTATTGTTGATTAGCGCATTCCAAATTTTCAAAAATGCTTGAAGATGACGACGCCCGTGATATTCCAAGTGAAATTTTAAAAGAATCTGAAATCCTGACTGCAAATCTTCTACCACTAAAATCAAGAGATAGGTGCGATAACAAGTATTCTTTATTTATTTTGTCAGCAATACCTGTAGTGTGGCGAAAAATATCGTTCGCACCACGGGCAAAAATGTTTTTCCGGCTCTCAATCTTTTCTAGTCCGAGGCCGTAGGCCTCGGACTTGAAAACCGATTTCGAGCCGGAAAAATCTCATTTTCTGCTCTAGGTGCGAAATATACTATTTCGTAAGAAGTCGAAAAGTTGCTGGGTCTAAGAACCCAAAACGATTTCTCCTATTTCACGGTTATTAGCAAATCATTCCGGTTCGTTGCGGACGACTATTTTTCGACCAGTCTGTCTCCGCCCTTACTGATATAAGGAATGAATTTCAAAATTTTTATTAATGATAGATATTTTAAAATCTTGAAACAAATTAATGAGAAAAGTTGTGTAAGTGAACCAATCCAAATGTTCTGTTAGGTACCCATTCATTCACTCCTGATCTCATATTAATGAATTTTACTGTTATCTTTTCAGAATTCAGTGATAACAGCTGCAATGGTGGGAGCTCTGGCTGGAGGTCTGCTTCTGGTTTTGGCCGTCGGTTGCACGATGCGCCACTACGGTCGCCGTTCTTCCTCGATACGTTCTCAGTCTGCTTCTCAATTGACGTTAGTCTATCAATCACATTTCTCTATTTTTTTTGTGTAGTTAAGAAGTTGATATTGTGGTAATTATTCATATTGAATGAAAAAGACTAAGAAATTGTCAAAAACCACAGATTTAACCGGTTTCGGTTACTACACCATTGTCAATCTCTGATAAACTAAATCTAAATACCAGAGCAGCAGAATTTATACTAGTAGGCGAGTACTGCTATTGGTCAAGGACATGAACGCCTGCCATTGGCCCAGCTAGGCAGTCTCCTCCCACTCAACGGTGTGACAAAATGGCGGCTAATCGCCATGATAACAAAATTTACTTTCAGTACAAAATAAGAACCAAGAAAACAAGTGTGAAAGATAATAAAACAAATATGTAAATGGAAAAACTATTGACTAATGTATGCTTACAATTTTATGATAAAACTAATTTCGTAGTGTTGTATTGTTTGAAATGAATCTGGTCATTTAAACTATACTGGGAATTTTCATTAATTACTCTTGTGATTTCTAAAGCCTCTAGAATATTCAAAGATCTGCCTTTGTTATTAACTTGCAGAAACTCAACATTCTCCTTAACTGTGAACTTGTGATTATTAGTTATCAAATGTTCTGCAAAGCTAGATTCCCCATTTTGTTTATTCCAATCTCTGATGTGTTCTTTAATTCTACTTTTGAAACTTCTACCAGTTTGAACCACATTAAATCTGTGGTTTTTGACAATTTCTTAGTATTTTTCATTCAACATTTCTTTATATTTTCTCTCACAAATATCTCACTAACAATAGAAGTCATAGATCCTGGTCTGGTTGACCAGACAAGTCAAGGTGCTATAGTGAGGTCCACGTTATAATGGCAGTGGAGAAAGATAGGAGAACAACGTTGCCGATCCTCTGTATTGTCAATGTCTTCTATAGACGGTAGCTGATACAGGTTTATTGATTAATATCAACTGTTCATTCTCGTTTAAAATAATCAATTATATTTTATTAAGCAAGAAATTATATTTTTCAATAATTTCTTAATTAAGATAAAATATATTGTTAATTAATTATTAATTCTACATTGTTAAAAGACGGTCTGGCAACAGAGCAAAGCAAGAAAAAGATAGCGCTATCCGCTTTGTTGAATGATAGACAAGGATAGCAATACTATTGCTAAACAAACACTGTCATTATAACGTGGACCTGTAACGTAAAACGTTACGTGAATGGCCAGTCTAATGCCTGGCCTGGGCCAGATTGGTCTTGCCATCCACACTTCAATGTGACCAGTTCCCCATCAAGGCCAACGGTAGCCAACAACATATCCATGATAGGAATTAGAAATATCAACTAAAATGAAAATAATGAAAACTATAACAAAGTAACGCAATAATGCCATTATAACGTGGACCTCACTATAGCAAAAAATGCAAGACACCAATGATGTTACATGCCTTCTTTATTTAGTATCAAATTACTATTTATCTCTATCTTCATTACTGTAGTCAAAAGTTCATAGTTAGTAGTCAATGTTACAGTAGTAAGAAAGTGGAGTGGCCGTAGTCGAGTGGATCAGATGCTGGCTTCATGATTCAGAGGCCCGGGTTCAAATCCCGGCCCGGGCAAGATATTTATCTCGGGCCACTCCCGTGTTTCGAATGGACACGTTAAGCCGTCGGTCCCGGCTGCCTAAAAAGCAGTCGTTAGGTCATGTCAGAGGCCCTAAAATTGATCAGTTGCGACCTGAAAACTCTGACACCAGACCTGAGGTGAGGTCCATGGCAGTGTAGAAGATAGGAGAACAGTGTTGCCGCAAAGTTGAAAAAAGTACATTTTTCCATTTTTCCTTTCAAACAGTTTGAAAGCTCAAAAAGAGTTGAAAAACGTCAAACGAAGGAAGTAATAAGGTATGAATTTTATTGGAAACTAGCTGGCCCGGCGAACTTTGTACCGCCAAATAGTTAATGCATCTCATGACAAACTTTGGCTGGATGCACACCTGAGGAGGCGCAATGCATCCAGGTTCTTCTTGCTTATATTGGTCTGAATGGAAGAACTCACACACACACTGAACGGGCATGGCGTAGACCGCGGTGTGATAAGGCAATCTCCATAAGATCAACAGTTTGTATCACCAAGCCGCGTCTTCTCAGGTGTGCTTAGCCTTAGCTTAATCTGATGCACTATATTTTTATGAAAATTATCCAACAATCAGTATTTACATCTATATCTCAATATGGACTTCCTATGTGCTTAGGTAGTTAGTTGTGCAGCAGTTTTTTTTTTTTTAGGTATAGTTGAATGCAGCTTGCTGGGAAATTGAATGGTATATCTCCTTGCTGCTGATTTTCCCGTGCATATTCTAAATTTACAGCATTTCGAGTACTACGACCCAAGTTTGGACGTCGTTCGTACTGCGGCATTATTATTAGAATTTAAATTTTGTGAATCAGTAGAAAGGAAATAGAAAAAGAGATCTACCGACGGCTGTTGGATGACGCAATGATTATAACAGCTGGTTTTTTTTTCTGTGTGTGACCAGCTCACAAATCTTCTCCCATAAGGATTACATGTAAACTTTGAAGGACTGTAGGAAAGAGTCCTGAAGTCGGATCATAAATTTGATAGGCCATAAACCTGCTCCTGAACATAACAAACACAACTAAAAAAAATAATTAAATTAGGTGCACAGATAAAAAAGTTATTGAATGTCAAAATTTGAGGCTCGATTTTTACTTTCCTTGCCCTATTACCATAGGTAAGGAAAGTATTGCTTTCCGAAAAAAATTAAGGTACCCCAATTTCTAAATTCCTATACGTTTCAAAGTCCCCTGAGTCCAAAAAAGTGGGTTTTGGGTATTGGTCTGTATGTGTGCGTGTGTGTGTGTTGTGTGTGTGTGTGTGTAAGTGCGTCTGTGTACACGATATCTCATCTGCCAATCAACGGAATGACTTGAAATTTGGAACTTAAGGTCCTTACACTATAAGTATCCGACACGAACAATTTCGATCTAATGCAATTCAAGATGGAGAATAAAATGGCGAAAATGTTGTCAAAAACAGGGTTTTTCGCGATTTTCTCGAAAACGGCTCCAACGATTTTGATCAAATTTAACCTAAAACAGTCATTGATAAGCTCTATCAACTGCCACAAGTCCCATATCTTTAAAAATTCCAGGAGCTCCGCCCCATCTATGCAAAGTTTGATTTTAGATTCCCAATTATCAGGCTTCAGATACAATTTTTAAAAAATTCCAAGTGGAAAAGATTGAGCATGAAAATCTCTACAATTAATGTTCAGTAACATTTTCACCTAAAATTTGAAATAAGCTCGAAATTCGAGAAAATGTTATTATTTCAATTGCAAACTGTTGGCAACGGTTGATTCTATTAAATGATTCACTATGAAGAGATAGCAGACCTCGTATGTCTCCAGCGTTATTGTCCTGTCACCAGCTGCGCGTGAACACTAGCGTCAGGTGATCAATTTTCATAACGGCAAGGGAAGTTGTGTGAGTGCGTCACACCAGATTTTTATTTATATAGATTTCTTCCTCTTTCTAACCATATCCATAGAATTCGATTTCGATTGATAGCTTTGTTGTTGACGTTTTAAAAAATGCTATACTCAGCTATGCTTCAGGGCAGACACACTTCCTCCCTGCCAGACAGCCATGCTTCTGCAGTTCTGGACAGCTGTGCTTCCTCTCAGCCACATGCTGAGGAGTCCCATTTGAGCTAGTGACTTCTTCACTTGCTCCTGATTTTCTCACTTATGCTTACCCTAATGCATGTCGTAACCTGCGCACACCCTATGTGTGACTTCCTTGAGGCACCAAACAATATTGCTTCCCACGGTCTGCTGCTTCCAACTATTCATCTCTGATATTCTAGGTCGAGAGATAGAAATATCCTTCTTATCTTGGTATTGTCATTGAATAACTTTTAATATTTGAAACCATTTCATAATCAATCAGATTCTCAAATCCAATTTATTCATTCTCAATTTATCCCATTGCATCGAGTCATAAATTCCCAGTTTGTCTATTTGTTTGAAATTATTCTACATTAATCAGACAAAAAATTCAAATTCATAAAATATTGTTTTAAAATTCATACAATTTTCAAATCAGTAAAACCAGGTTACAAGAACATTGATTCCAATCGCCTGTATCTCTTGTAAGTCTCTCCTTGGTAAACTCTTCGTGTATATGTCATATTGTTGAAAATATCTTCTCTTCACTTTTTCACAAAACACTTCCCGTTCAATTCAATCTCGGACACGAGCCCCCAAAATGAAGGATATCTTATATTTTAAAATAAGATTCTTGTTCATTTTCTTTTTTTCAACTTTATTTTTACACATTATTTTATTATTCTTTGAGCCCATTTTAATGACTAAATGTTTATTTTTGTGAGTTTGTTACTTTAATTAATAACATTTTAAACACATGTTAAAATCATGTGTGGGATGGTAACTTTCAAAATGAAATATTTCCTACAGTTATGTATGACTTGCCTGTTGTTCCTGTAGTCTGATAAAATGATTGTTTCCGATTTTCTCCACCAGTCTGCGCCACAGCGTGTCGCTGCCCGCGAACATGGGCTACGACGATGGGCTGCAAGACCACCGGGATCCACCCCCCGCCTACTCGGTGGCGATACTGCCGCCGCCCCCAGCCACTGCCCTCTCTCCTGGTGCCGCCCCCAGGGGGCATCGACCGCTGCTGTCGGGCCGCCGCCAACCGAAGGCCACTCATCGTCTCCACTACCGTGAGGTGGCACCAACCGCCCCCGTTCTCACTGAAGCAGCAACGCCAGTGCCACCTGCTAATCAGCTGCTGCTGACTGAATCAGCTTATAATCAGCTGTTGCTGACTGAATCAGCTGATAATCAGCTGTTGCTGACTGAATCAGCTGATAATCAGCTGTTGCTGACTGAATCAGCTGATAATCAGCTGTTGCTGACTGAATCAGCTGATAATCAGCTGTTGTTAACTGAATCAGCTGATAATCAGCTGTTGTTAACTGAATCAGCTGATAATCAGCTGTTGTTAACTGAAGCAGCTAATAATCAGTTAACTGAACCAGCTAATAATCAGTTATTAACTGAATCAGCTGACAATCAGCTGTTAACTGGCACTACACCACCGGCGACAAATTATTGCAGCGACGACACCATACAGCTGATTGATGCCTGAATCAGCTGTTGTTAACTGGCTCTACACCACTGGCGACAAATTATTGTAGCAATGACACCGTACAACTGAATCAGATGATAATCAGCTGTTGTTAACTGTCTCTACACCCATGGTGACCAACTACTGTAGCGACGACACTGTACAGCTGATTGGTGCATAGAGGTGCTACAATTTCTACATTGTTCATTTCGAACAGTCAGTGTTGGTTGAATGTAAAGCATACATGTTTAAGTTATGTATTAAGAAATGAATGGTCAGTATTGGTCATCTATAAGAAACCCTGAGCTAATTACTCTCAATTGGTAGACAGTTGTGATCTAAAGCCGTGTCCACACTGAACAAATGTTGGACATACATGTTCGGCAAACATGTTTGTTGAGGAGCTCAGGGACAAACATTTTAAAAAGTTTGGACAACCATTGTCTGTCAAACAGAAAATTATTACTGTTTTTCCAAACATTTTCAGAGTTGACAGCTGTAAAACATAAAACCTGTTCCTCCCACTTACAAATATTTTACAGATGGAAATTACTGATCATTGTTGTGAATATTTGCAGTAGCAGATGTCTTCGGGGTGAATTACAACATTTAATTTGGTTTTTCGTTTAACAATAACTAGTAGTTCTGTGAACAGTAGACCTCACGCAGTATTCTTATCCACAAGTACCTGATTGAAACTATAGAGCTTATGGAAATACAGTAATAGACTGGCTTTTCCACACATCTGTGTAATCACTTGTCAGCTGATTTATGATGAATAATTCTATAGTCTGATTTTTACTCTAATATTGGCGTATGAAGGAGGCTCCTTTTTTCTTTTATATTATCCTTGAAATGCAAAATTTCCAAAAACCTTGTATATACATCGACGCGCAATTTAAAAAGGAACATACCTTTCAAATCTCATGAAAATCTATTACCGCGTTTCGCCGTAAATGCGCAACATATAAACATTTAAACATTAAGAGAAATGCCAAACCGTCGACTTGAATCTTAGATCTCACTTCGCTCGGTCAATAAAATTACCCAAACTTTTTCTACAAACATGTTTGCCGAACATTTGTTCAGTGTGGACACGGCTTAAGGGTGTGATCACATTGGATGCGTATATTATGTACAAGTGCAAGCTTCATTATGCATGACCAAGCATGCAAATGAGAAAAATAATCTGGGAAGAGCAATAGTAACACTTGCACTTGCTGGTTGCGTTCAGTGTGAGAAGAAGCTACATGCATGTCACAACGTGTTTCAATCGATCTTTAAAAATTTTGTTTTTCGGCTCATGCATGATATGACGTGCACATAAATACGCATTCAAGGATGTGATCACATCCTTATAAGAAATGCTCATTGCTTGACGTGTTTCTCAATTGGTGCATCTAATTTCTCATTTACTGTGAGCATTAATTGTTTACAGGAAATTCTGACCGTTTAAAATGATTCTCACTATATTGTGCTATAAGTTGATATTAGTGTTAAGGCTGTTTTTAAAGTCTACAGGGTGCGTTCGTATCGTTCTGTCCAGTCTAAAAGCTGTTGCACACAGCAACAGACTGTCGTATGCAGACAGACGGAGGAAAAATCTCTCAACATGTGTTCGAATCTTGCAACGCACAGACGTCCGTTCGTCTGCATACAGACGTTTGATTTTTTCTCTGTCTGTTTGCACACGTTTGTGCGTTCGTCTTGAGGGGCCGATAGACTAGTGTACAAGTATGAATGATTCGTAAGAGATACCTGTCAGATTGACAAATGTGAGGAATCTCCGCATTTTATTCTCCGCTATATTCTGTCATTTACACTTATTTGAAATGTATGTGTAGGCCAAATTGTCCTTGATTTATGTTTACAAGTCACTTGATATGTTTTTCATTGGGATAACTAATACCTTTCTATTATTTATCAAAGACATCTTCAAAAAGATAGTTATTTAACAAAGAATACAAGGGAACAAACTTGGTTATTCCAATGAAAAAGAGGGTTTGTTTATGTAATTTTTGTCTTATCATATTACATGTATCTCTTTTTTGTTTAGGGCTACTTGTAATATAAATAGAAATACAAATCTCAGTATATCTATTTATACTTGTATCTCATTTATTCGTACATTGCACTTCATACATCGTCATTCTTGTGTACCTACTTATCTAAGGACTGTATCTAAAGACGACCCTGAGATCTAGGATCCTATTCGTAAATAACCGTACTTAGCCGGGCTAGCTATGGTTGCTTAGAATTCATCTACATTGGCCAATCAAAACGTTTCTAGTTGTTAGTTGCTTGGCTGATTGTTTTGCTGATAATCATTTATAAATTGGACCCTAAAACTTGGCTCTCAGTTCAACTCGAATAACACTAATTAGTTGCTGTTATTGTGTTCTATAGTGAGATCCACGTTAAACTATCAGCATAAATGCTATTTCAAAATCAAATCAAATTTCATTCCTTGTTTTCATCACAACATTATTACAAATTAATAATAATCTTCTTCTCTTCTTCTTTGGCTGTGCCTTATCCCATTTAAATGGGGTCGGCATTCCTTCCTCTTAGTCTGCCTCTCCACAAAGCCCTATCCAATGCTTCTTCTCTCCTCCAACCACTCTCCCGCAAGTCAGCCGCTATTCTATCTCCCCACCTCATCCTAGGACTACCTCGTCCTCTCACACCATCCAAAACCAAATCCTGCACTCTTCGTCCAACATAATCCTCCTCCCGTCGCTGTACATGCCCAAACCACCTCATCCTTGTCTCCTGCATTTTCTTTCCCAGTGGTCCAACTTTTACAGTGCCAAGTCTACAAATTAATAATAATGAGTTGTGATAATTTAAAGTGGATTTGACTACAGGCATCTTTCATGAATACAGCTCTTAACTATAATTACTGATGCTTATTGATGGTGTATATATGTGTGTTTTGTTGGTGTTAAGTGCTGTACCTTACTAACGAACAATATTGGTCGCTTCAATATTCATAATTATTCATTTATTGATTTGATGACTAAATATTATGTTATTGTGTCATCTAAAGCTGCGTTTACACCAAAGTTATTAAAAAAATGTTAATAACTTAATCCTTTATAACTTATCCATACAGATTTACGCGCCGCGAACATGAGCAATTCACTTTTAATCAGCTGATGCCAAGCTTTTTATATCTGTATCTTACCGTTTCTGTAAAAATACAGACATTACTTACTTACTTACTTACGAAGCGCTACAGCCCTGCGTGGACCTTGGCCTCCTCAACAATTCGCCTCCATTCATCTCTCTGATTAGCAAAAAAAAAAAAAAAATACAGACATAGTCAGCTGATTACAAGTGAATTGCTCATGTTCGCGGCGCGTATATCTGTACGCACCTTAAGATTGAACATAACTTATCATACACATGATGAACATATGTGTTTGTCAAGTTTCGTTCAATCTAATAGAATCTATAAGGATCAGGTTATTAACATTTTGTTAATAACTTTGGTGTAAACGCAGCTTAAGATTAGACTATCTAAAGTAATTATAAACAGTCTGTTATGAATCCGTTTGTACCTATAAAATCTCGTCATCATATTCAATTATTGAATAAATGAGCAAGATGTCAAATGTTTCTAAACTACTAGACATGCATATGGCAGCTTTTAATAGTAAAATTCACTCCAACGCTACCCGTTCAAACAATGGTTGAACGGTTTGACAGACTGACAGTTTGAAGGGTATCTCGCTATAGATTAGTTAAAAGTACTACATAATATGAGAGGAGAATGAATATTTCAGATTCAGCTTCATTTTATTGAGTTTGATAAAACATTTCCCAGCATAGGGACAGCTTTATGCATTTAACAGGTCAGTTTAAGTCTTCAACTTACTAAATTAATATGAACTGCACTATAAGGGCCGTTTGCACAGTCAAAAGCTTAAACTGAATTCAATCAGCTGGTGGCTTAAACTAAAAATGAACCAAGTCATAACGAACGAGACTTGATATGGATTTAATCCAGTTTAAACTGGAGTTTCGTTTGTGTGTAAATGCCGTCGTCGACCACGACAGGGTGAGGATCTCAGATTGGGTGGATTTCAATTTGTCTAAATAACCTAAAAGATTGTATTCAATTATGTTTTAATGGGGGAGATTGAGTTTATGCTTTTTATACTTTTAATGGCAATATGTTGATATTATTAAAAATGTTTGATTTTTTAATAATAAACACAAATAATGAAAAGTTATTTGATCAGCTGTATTAGCACACTTGAAATTTGGACAATATGAATGTCAAAAATGCTTGTCGTCGTCGACTGCGGAAATTTACGCACTAACGAAAATGCACCTTTAAAATGAAATTTAGTTTAAACTGATACTGTGCAAACGGCCCTTAATGTTTGTTTGTTTGTTCATTGGTATAACAGCTCAGTTTAAACGTTTAGCTCTCTAGAGTTGAACTGCAGTATGAATTATGGTTTACGAATACATCATTCTTGTTGTATTTTTGAAGTTGTAAATTCTTGAAGTACGAGTTGTAAATTGGGGTACTATGTATTAGAAAAGACTTATTATACAATCTCAGAATAATTTTCCAAGCATTTAAGAGAGATAACTATTATTAAACGAAAATCCAAAAGTAGCAGAAGTCTTCGGGTTGGTTTACAGCATTCAACTGGGCATTATCGTTTAATAATAATTATTTATCGATTGGCGTTTGAATAAATGCAATTTAAATTCAAGATAGGCCTATTGTGGTTCAAGCGCCTAGATCATTTGATCATACTTTGGTCACCCCTAGTCAATCCCCCAGACATTCCCTAGTCAATCGACCGTGATGAACAATAAACTAAAATGAATCCTTGGTAGCACAAGAGTAGGGTAACGTCATCATCGTATGATTTTGTATTCAAAAGGGAGCTCTTCGATTTCAAAACTCGATAATTATCCTACATGTTTCGTCTATTCACCTAGAACTTCATTATTAACTTATTCAATAATTTTGAACAGTATTTGTTTTTAGTCGAAGCGATCAATTGTTCGTTAGTTATTGCATAAGCTATGTTACCTTTCGAGTCATTATTTATTTTATTTTCAAATACTCAAATTATTTTAGAGTTTAGACAATACTGTAATGATATTGAATTTATGGACAGAATGTTTCGCATAGTTCTGATACTATTAACTGTCATACTCGCAAAATTAATGGAAAATCCCGGTTAATTTAAATAGTAAACAATTGAATTTTTTATTACCAATTGATTATATCGTATACTGCACTGAAAGTAAGATGATTAAGCCCTGTTGCACAGAAGTCGGTTAAATTTAACCGTGATTAATTTTACGAGAACCAATCAGAGAAGCCGTCTTATAAAAAAGGCCTTCTCTGATTGGTTCTCGTGAAATTAATCACGGTTAAAATTTAACCGGCTTTTGTGCAACCGGCACTCAGATTTAGTTATCCCATTGTATTGTACAACAATAAAATAAAAATGTATTTGTAATTTTTAAGTTTTTCAAATACAGTTGTAGGCTAGAGGTAATCATTTCTTGTGGTAGCCCAACTCATTTTTAATAATTTTTTAATTATTTTCTTTTCTAATTTTCTTAAGTTACCGTATCTATTGAATTGAATCTAGTGTAGCTATTCAAGTAGAAAAATAAATAAATTTTAAAGTTAGAACTGTAATTTCGAAGTGATTTTTGACATTTACTAAATTAGACATTTTTCCTATCATTTAAAATGGTTGATATACAATACCCCATGTATTTATTAGGCTTACTCCGTTATGAAAAAAAATATTGATATCACAATAAATTATAACAAATTTTAGGGAAATAGAATGTTCTAGTGTGATTTATCCATATCAATAATTAAATAGTATTTCATGAGTTTATGTAAGTTTGGCATATCTTTATAGCTTTTAGTTTTGTGAGTATATATATGTACAAGACTTTGAGAAACATTCTGTTGGTTATAAAAAGTGTATTCTATTTTTGTATATGTAATTCATAAGTATTTTTCTACCATAAGTTAACCATAACCCGATAAATTATTTATATAAACTTCAAGATGAACAGAACAAAAAGTAAAAAAAAATGACTGAATAAATGATGAGTCTCAACCAGCCTTAAAATATTCATTAATAATATTTTTATGATGAGCATTTCATGTTGTTAACATTCTTTTCAAATGTTGATGATATTTTAAGGCTCGTTAAAGACTTGCTGTCTATTTAATCATAATTATGAACTTCAAGCATTTATCGGCCTGTTAGCTTCAATCAAATTAGTGTAGCTAATTATGAAATGGTAAATCGTTTTGGAATCGTTTTAGTATGTCATTTTGAGCTGTGATCAATATTTCAGCTAATAATCTGAATATTATTTTTTAATACCTACTAAAGTCTATCTATTAGTTACTTTTCCTATGATATTACCTTTCTGTTATCTATTTTTCTTGCTTAAATCTAGTCTCTTGATCAATAATCCTGATCAATTTATTATTTGAAATAAAAATGTTGCAACTCTTTATTATAGGCCTATTAACATCACATTTTTATGTAGCATCTCTACATAAATTCATCACTTAGTTCAAGGGAAGCTGTCTATATCAATGATAGACAACAATAATACTTTATCTATTGGAAATTATTTAAATTCAAACTACTATTCTGTTTATCAACATTTATTTATCATAATAAATGTGATCCATGTATACAGTATAGCTGCCTCCAAATACATTTCTCTTGAAATCAAAATTGTAATTCTCCTTAAATGTTAGCCGTGTAGTAGATGTTAAGAATATTGCATATTTTTCTTTAGGTTTGATTCTCATGAACCTATGTATTATATTCAAGTGGCAGATAAATGTTCAATGTATTGTAAAGATATTCCCTCGTAGATTTCCAGAGCAAATTATTTTGTTATATAATAATTATTATGTTTGTGTATATAAATTGTGTATTATTTTTGTTTTTATGAAATATTTATCTTCAGCCCAGTGATAGCGTGTTATTATTTTATGGAGTTTGGCTGTGTACCTACCTGTATTGTATCAATTGATTGTTAAGATAAGGCAACCAAAGTGGAATAAATGCTGTATTTGTGATTACCTACATTTTGTATTTTGATTTTATTGCACACCCACCTTTTTAATGTTATGTGTATAATCTACAGGATGTCTGTTAAGTCACTCCCTATTTTTATACAGCTATAATTTCTTTATTTATGAACCAATTTTGTTAGAACTAAATTTGTTAATAGAGCACTCCTTGAGGTTGTGTTTAACAGCAATTTCAATTTGTTTCAGTTTAAAAATGCCCCCTCCCTTGACTGTGGAAGAACTAGCCAAAATAGCAGCTCGTTATGAGTTCTGGGGATCTGTGGTGCGAGTACAAAGGTGGTGGAGGGCTGAACGAGAGATCCATGCAACACTGGATGCAAAAACATTGAGATCTTTCTTAAGAATCTTTGCAACAGAGTAACGTGAAAGACCACTTTCACGAGATCCTTGACGCAGTCATTTCTTAAGGCTCCTCATGAACATTTCACGAACTCTGTCAATATTCTCTGCTGTCCTTGACGTTGATGGTCTTCCTGATCGTCTTGCATCTGCGACACTACCTGTTGTTAGTAATTTGGAATGGAAATTTTTAACAGTTATTGCATCCAGTTTTGCATGGATCTCTCGTTCAGCCCTCCACCATATTTGTACTTGCACCACAGATCCTCAGACCACATAACGAGCTGCTATTTCGGCTCGTTCTTCCACAGTCAAGAGAGGGGGGCATTTTTAAACTGAAACAAATGAAATTGGTGTTAAACAAGACCCCATGAGTGCTCTATCTAACAAATGTAGTTTTAACAAAATTAGTTCATAAATAAAGAAATTATAGCTGTATAAAAATAGTGAGTTACTTATCAGACACCCCTATTGTGGTGTGTTACAGCTATACCAACGGAGAAATTTCGCATGATTTTTAGAATCGTATATCAATCAGTACCTATTTATATATTTTTTAATAAGTCGTGTATAATTTTTTAATTAGAAAACTCCAGGAGCAGCAAAGCTTACAAAAAATAAAATAAGTGAGTTACCTTACCTAAATAATACAAAATGTTTTCCAGAATGATTAAATTCACTAGAATAATTTTGGTACACCTAACAATGTTTCCATTGAAATGGGTGCTTTTTTAAATTTGACTTATGTCACGATTCAAATTTAAATTCAATTTTTTATTTTCAATTCAATTCAAAATAACTTGGCAGCAGTCAAGTTCAGATGTAGCACGGTCACTTCTTCTAAAAAGGCTGCAGTATTAGGCTAGGCACACACCAGTTAGTCAAGACAAGACAAGACATGATCAGATACAATACTTAACATGACGCAACACACACTGATTAGTCATTGCAATTAGACATGTCTTCATAAGCAACTATGTGAAGTATTGTGACTGAACGTGTTTGATCATGTCTTGTCTTGACTAACTGGTGTGTGCCTAGCCTAATACTGCAGCCTTTTTAGAAGAAGCCTAAAGCTAGGCCCACACCAGTTAGTCAAGAAAAGACAAGAAATTATCAGACACGTTTAGTCACAATACTTCTCATTATTGCTAAAGCGCAACTCACACTGATGTCATTACAATAAATGTATAATTATTATACATGTGAGCAATGTGAAGTATTGTGACTAAACGTGTCTGATCATGTCTTGTCTAACTGGTGTGCGCCTAGCCTTATATTAAATTATACCTCACGATAATTATTCAGTATACAGAGTGACCCAGAAGGCACTAAGTACCATCATAAAGCTTAGTTTACATCGTGGGTAGCCACTAAGCATACTATTTTTTATAATAAAAATCTTCAAGAATATTATGATAATAATCTTCAATGAGGTGAAGAATTCCTAAGGATCAAAATATAGTGGAACGGAGAAGGTAGAGTGTATACAAAGAAGGCAGCTGAGAGTGTTTAAATAACGCATGTATCTAAATGTCTCTGCTTCATTCTACCTTCGCGCTTTGTTCTGACGTTCTTGAATATTCATACATTAATTTTCAACAGTCTCAACTACCTTCTTTGCTATACTCTACCTTAGCCGCTCCACTATCTTTTGTCCCTTAGGATTGAAACAGAATCAAGTGGTTTTAAATATTTCAAGTGTTGAACGAGAATCTCAGATTCTGATGAAATATTTGGTTCAGAATTTGTGCTTGGCATAATTCATAATGCTTCACGATACAGCGCTATTCGTTATTGGGGTCCCATTAAACAGTCATAAAATATATTCTAGTGACCAACTTTTATCAAATATTCGATTCCCTATCGAACCCATGTCAAGATATGAGTTGTTAACAAATATCATATGAGTGTCTAATGGAACCATCACAACCACAGAAGCACCAAGTGCTTGAACCAATGGTAAGGATATCTAATCGTTCAGATAAGTAGCGTGCTCTCTGTACCCTTGTTGGAAGGGTGGCTACTTGAAGTTAGCTGCTCTACTAACCCTAAAAGTCTATTCACACCTATACTCTGTACACCTATACTCAGCAGAGAAAGCATAGAGCGGTAGGGATACAACGGCGGCGATGTTACCTTTTTTAACCGGCCAGCGTTCTCTAATTTCTAGTGAGTATTCAAGCGCTCATGTTAAACTTACGAAGTTTTCTCTCTTCAAGCACTGACTCGACTGATTCTAATTGACAAATTGGCAACTGCGCTTCCACCTATGACTATCCATCACTGTAATTGGCTGATCTCCCTCAGTTTCTCTGCGCCACATATTCCTCCAAGTCTGAAGTGATTTTGTACGGAGTATAGCGTAGCGTAGCTAGAAAGACATAGCCTTTCCATAGCCAAAAATTTACAGATTGATTAGCATTGGGATATAGTAGGGATACGTCTTCCGAAGACGTATTTCTAGCTACGCTACGTGTGAAGAGACCTGTAATAACTTCAAAATTGACTTTTAGTAGTTGATGCAAATGTGATGCACACATGAGCTCTAGGTTAGTGCTCATTTGTCTTTCGTAATCTATTTATTTATCTATCTTTGTATAATTTTAATTCGTCAATCACGCCCTAAGGCTCGTATTACATTCAGCCACCAGTCTCGACCATCAGTTGGTTGTCAAGTATCCGAGCGAGTCGGGGAAGAAATCAGTTCTTATTGAGCTCATTAGACTAGGGTCGCCAGAGATTTTGGCGGGCCGCTGGTGTCTCACTCGGATCCTAGGGCCTGTTGTTCCTTTCCCAATCATTCATAGTTGAGAATGATATTGTAATCTATGTATTATTGTATAAATATTTAGATGGTCCAGCGTACTTTACAGTCGGCCGCCAAAGCTCTTTGGAAACTGGCTACTGAATGTAATTAATTAAAGCCTAAGGCCCAATTCACACAGAACGGACGTCGTGCAGAGACTTTCCTTCATAATCTCTCCTATGTAAAAATGTGATCCAATGCTCAAGAAGAAATGTGATTCACATGTGACGTCTCATTCTGTGAGCATTGTATGAGAGATGTAGGCCTATTGCTTTTGCCTTTTCCTTGTGTGTTTCTCCTATATAAAATATTATGGCTCACGTCTCTTCTGTGAGCATTGGATAATATTTTTACATAGAAGAGACGTTGAAGGGACTAAAGTCCGCACTGTATTACTGCCCGACGTCCATTCTGTGTGTATTTGGCCTGAGACTCTTGAAACTCATAGAAACCTTATGAACAATACTTCAAGACTGGCAAAAACTTCAAACTGAAATGATTGATAGAACATTGTTTTCTATTTCAATTTATTTATAATAACTTTAGAACATTTCTGCTATACATAGAGTTAATTTGCAAGAATCACGACTCATCCAATCAACATCTGAGAGACATGATTCCTCGATGGAGAGGAGCATTAACAATGAAATTGTAGTTGACTACAGCAATAGTTTTCTAGAGTTATCGGTAGAGGTGATCTGCGTATATGTTGCTAGCTATTTCGGACTCCCATTTGTCGCCATTGTTCAGCAGTTTCTCCTTGTTGTAGAGCAATTCCTCACGCGATTCGGTCGAGAACTCAAAGTTAGGTCCTTCGACAATGGCGTCGACGGGACATGCCTCCTGACAAAATCCACAGTAAATACACTTGGTCATATCAATGTCATACCTTGTGGTTCGTCGACTTCCGTCCTCACGCTCCTCAGCTTCGATTGTAATTGCCTGAGCCGGGCAAATTGCTTCGCAAAGCTTGCAGGCAATACATCTCTCCTCTCCTGATGGGTAGCGTCTCAACGCGTGCTCGCCACGGAACCTGGGGCTCAGAGGTCCTTTCTCAAACGGATAGTTGATGGTCGCCGGCTCCTTGAATAGATTGGCCAATGTGATTCCCAGTCCGCGCATCAGCTCCGTCCAAAACATAATGTGAACGGCGCGTTCGCTCATGTCCTTCAACTGCATACTGGGGTCAGCTTCCGAAATACAATAATATTTGCTTCTAACTTGCATTGGAGCCAACAAGCCGTAGGTCAGTTTGTTTGCCGACATATTTGATCTAACTAGATTGAATAATTTGACGGTCGCTGCCATTTTTGCACACAACTGAGGTCTAAATTAACAACAAAACAATAATCTAGCCTAAATTGCAGACTGTTCTGCAATTATACTATGGCGACTGTCGGCAACAGCTGTTTCTGGGCGCATCTAACAAAAACAGCTGAGAGCTGACCGACTGGTGATAATATGAATTCAAATTGGCAATTGAATAATGCTATCTATAAAATTTGAAAATATTTTTAAAAACTTTAAAGTTTATATATTCAAACAAAATGTGAAAGCAATTCAAACATTAGATTATCCAGAAAGATACAGTATGATTGCTGCAGATGATAGGTTGGTAGACAGTTACATATTTTACCCGCTATTATTTAAACAAACTCATCAACTGTGTTCGTCAAATCGACACATTCATTTTCATTCACTAA
Organism: Nilaparvata lugens; assembly: GCF_014356525.2. Classification (NCBI taxonomy): domain Eukaryota; kingdom Metazoa; phylum Arthropoda; class Insecta; order Hemiptera; family Delphacidae; genus Nilaparvata; species Nilaparvata lugens. The sequence continues at coordinate 95,932,654 of NC_052505.1, read as the reverse complement.
TTTAGGTACTGAAAAAAGTCTATTTTCATACCTAACTTTTCAAAACATTATTGTCTCATGTTCTATTTAAAACTACTCTTTTGTCCCATGCTACTTTAAAATTGTTTGCTTTTTCAGATCAATTTCTATGGACCGTGCAAAACTCTAGTAAGATTAGATATCCCATTAAAAAATGTCACTCAGAAAATATATTTGAAATATAATATTCATGTTCTATCAGCCTGCTTAGTTATGAGCATTTCAAATACCTATAAAAATAAATTCGTATGGCTTTTGTTGGTGGGGAGTTCCCTTTCGGGAATGTTCCACCGCCTGAATATATAATTTAAGCCGTCAATGGACCTCACGACTGTCATACTTCAGCCGGGACCGACAGTTTAACGTGCCCATCCGATAACACGGGAGTGATCTGGTTAAAAAACTTTTGGTAATGAGAGGGGTTCGAGCCCGGGATCTCTATGCTGCTACGCAAGCACTCTATCCACTAGACCACGGATCACTCAAATACCTATTATTTTTAGTGATAAGATTACAAACACTGTGTATTGATGAATGATAGACACCTAGGCCTAGGCCTATGTTGTATCAGACCATATACGGTAACATCTCTGTTCTCTGTTCATAGAGTGAACTTTATAAGATTTTTTTTTATATATTATATTTATATATTTTTTTATATATATAACTTTTTTATTAAATTATTAATAATTGAGTTTTCATGTAACTACGACTTGACATAATTTAATACACGCTTTTTGATAAAGGCATACCGTACAATATAATTCTTATGAAACATTAAAAAATCACCAAGGTTAGAAGGTGAAAGAATACAAAAAGAGTTCATGGACATTCTTATATTTATTCAATTCAATACAATATAAATTTATTCGCAACAATTTTAATGCTTTGATTACATTTTTATAATTATATCCTGTATAAATTTATATATTTATTCAATATAGACAATACAATATGGTTGGATACTACTGGCAATCGTCCAAAACTGCTTCAAATCAATTTATAATTTAACCATGTTTGAAGAATGATTTGCAGTGAAAGAGAGCTCATTTTATATTTACTTATTCTCCAGTCATCACCTCCATGAATTCTGAAATGAAAAGTCTTTTGATGAAACCTTTGAAGCTTTGATAAAACCTTTAATCATAAGTAGACCTACTATCTTATCAGGTCTGGTATAAATGAATGCATAATTCATGAAGCAAGCTACTTTTCGCTTCATTTCACAAAAATACAGCATAATATATATGATATTTCTTCCAAGATCTACTGCATTCAAGATTCATTTTATTGATAGAACATTTATTGAAAATATAGTTTGATAGTTTGACACCTTGTGAGACCGGACTCCCCAAAAATGTAAGACATCGTTAACAAAATTCAATAAAAACGTCAAAATAGAAAATATCTCATTGAAAATGACGATACTAACAAGAATACAAAGTGAACTACAAAATTACAATGTCACTTTTACATCATATTCCAATTATTACATTGAGTCTCGAGTGCTGTAGCTTGTAATATAGTATATATTGGCTTGTAATATACTATATATACTGTATATTGGTTCATTGATAATATACCTTCTAGCTTCTACCTTGATTTCTTCTCTCGGTTCTCAGTTGTACCAATAAGGTACCATGATTTGATCTTATCCTATACAATCAGATTAGAATAGATGATTATCCACCTTCAAAATCGACCGTTCCTGAACCATCAGAGTCGATTTCTCAATCATGGCATCCAAATCAGCGGGAGATATGTTAGGTTCTAATTCCACCAGAATTTCTCTTAGAACGTCAGTAGTGATGTATCCGTTTCCTAAAAAAATAATGATTCTCTTAAATTAATCATAGAGAATATTATCAATATCATTGTTATGGCTTTTATTGGCAGAGAGATCCATTCGAATGTTCTTCCTCGCCGTAGAATACCAATTAATGCAACTTCTTTCAAGTTATTATAAGTTGTGAGCAAAACACTAATTTACTTCATATATTGGGTTGAAGCTTAGTTACCTTAATTGAAATTGGAGAATTGATTAATATACTTGAAACAAATGATAGTATCATTAGGGATAAGTTTATACTACGCTCTTTGAACAGTTGAAAGGCAGCATATTTTAGAAATCTACACATTTTAATAGTATATTTCGCACCTAGAGCAGAAAATGAGATTTTTCCGGCTCGAAATTGGTTTTCAAGTACGAGGCCTAGAAAAGATTGAGAGCCGGAAAAACATTTTTGTCCTGGTGCGAACGCTATTTTTTGCTACACACAAAAATAAACTATATATATATATATATATATATATATATATATATATATATATATAATATATATATATATATGAGTATAGTTGTTTACTATAAGCACTTCCGAAAGCAGAAGTGGAAGGTGATAGCTCTAGCAAATCTGAGGTAATCTGAATATCAGGAAATTGTCCAATTATTTTTCGGCCTAGGCCGGAAAGAAACCTGTTCTGACGTGAGACGAGAGTCGTCTGCAAACAATGTCTTTCAGATCTACGTAGGGACTGGAAAACAGCTGCTTTCTGTGCAGTGTGGCGAAAAAGTTCTTCATGAATGAATATGTTAATACTTGAAATAAGGTAGAAAATAAAAGACTAACAGTGAGTAGAACAGTTCAAGTAGAGATGACATCATACAAACTTCTTCTTCTTCTTCTTCTTCCTATTCTTCTTCTTCTTCTTCTTCTCTTCTTCTTCTTCTTCTTCTTCTTCTTCTTCTTTCAAGGATTAGGCGTACACACCTGTTCCGGTTTCAAAGGATATAACTATTTATTCTACCATCAAAACTATTAAATATATAACTATATAACTATTCATACAAACTATTAAATTTATTATATTTCCAAGTTCGAGTAAAGTTTTTATAGAAGTAAATCTGGCGAATGTTATCTTCTGATCAGAAATTATTTGAGAATATTAATGAAGGTAGGCCCAACACTTTTTAAATTATTATTTGAGAATAATTAAAAGAAACAACAGTGGAACAGTTCAAGTAGGCTACAGATGAAACCTCACGACGAACTAATTACTGTAATTTGCCAGGTTCAAGCGGGGCTCTTATAGAAGTAGCTCATTGTGAATCACATATTTTGATTAGAAATGATTAATGTTCGCCTTTTTTGAAAATATTAGATCACCTTCTTTATCATATAACCGGAATGCTTCCCTCAACTCCTCTTGTATAGCATCGTCGTCCACATCTTCTTCAATCACTATAAACCTGGCAGCCAGTTCACAAAAATCTTCGAATCCCAGTTTACCGGATCCTCAACATGAAAATAGTAAAATTCACAATCAATTCAAACTTATAAACAAAATATATTAATAGTCAGACATACCTCAATAAACTGCAGTATATTATTATTATTTAATAATAATATTATTATTTAGTAATACTATTATTATTTAATAAGTGATGGTATTTTAAACCTAAATTCTGATTTGGACTGTCGAAAAAATTGAAAAGGGTCAGTTTTTGGCATAAGCCTGTTGTGCCTTATCATATGAGTGTAGCAATTGTACATTACTAGATAAATTAATAAAACAATATAAAAAATCTTAATGCACCCTTTATTTTTTAAAAACTTTAAAATAGTTTAACAACTAGTTTCGGTGATCACACCATCGTCAGGATCATCGCTGATCACCGATACTAGTTGTTAAACTATTTTAAAGTTTTTTTTAAAATAGAGGGTGCTTTAAGATTTTTTATATTGTTTTATTAATTTAAAAAGTAGCCCATGTGAATGAAGTGTTTTTATTACTAGATAAACTATAGGGTGATTTCTTTAAATAAACAGACAAGCTTCTTGAGATGTTTCCTTACATCAAAGAGAAGAAAAAAGCTCCAGTAAATATGTGTTCAAAAATGCTTTGTTACCGAGATAATAGTTGAATCGGTCTGAAGAGAAAGGGAACATGTCAAAAATAAGAATTTTTCAGGGGAGAGAAAAAACTGAATACAGATAAAAGTATTGATAATTTCAAGATTGTTTTTTGTCATTAGGGTGCAAACTCTTTTAAGACAACAATTTTAATCCAGTATAAGCACTAATATAAGATTCACCCCTTAAAATTGAGTTTTTTGTTAACTTCCTATTACTCATGATGATATTATAAATTATCACTCTTCACCTTTTACAATAAACCCCTCAACCGAAAGCAATCTAAGCTCAAAGCAACGCGTGAATCAAAGGTAACCTAATAATAGCATAAAAATCACAACTGACAAACAGCTAATTTTCCCTTTCACTCCAGTACAGCAAAAATACGATATCTGTTTCTCGTATAAATAGAATGCTGAAATGTTCCCTTTCAACTCCAATCGATGTATCTCACAGTGAACAACTCATTTCAACCATAAAAAAAGAAAAATTTTGACATGTTCCTTTTATCCTCAGGCCGATTCAATTGGAGGAATATTTCACATTTCGAATTCTCAATTTTATAATTTTATGGCGGACTCGAGTGATCAATTCTTATGAAAAATAAGCTGAAAATCAAATGAAAGTTGGAAAAATTGAAATTGAAACTCATTTCCAAAAGAAAATTAGTTACAAACATAATGAATAAAACATGAATTGTATAAATTAATACATCATACAAAATACTTACTTACTCCCAGGGCCATCTATATCTAAGTTGACATTTGGCCGCACCAAACTGTCTCCACGTAGTTCGCTCCTCAGCATCTCTTTCTGTCGCTTCAAGTCTCTCCATGTCAGTCTTAACCTGTTGTCACCATCTCTGTCTGTGTCTCCCACGGGGTCTTCTTCCTAAAGGGTTGGGTGTTGAAACTTGTTTCAGCTTGTACTCTTTTCCTAGTATGTGCCCAGCCCATTGTAATCTCCTACATTTTATTTCACTTACAATGTCTGGTTTATTGTAGAGGTCTCTGATTTCCTTATTATGTTTCCTCCTCCATTCTCCTTGCTCGTACGTGGGCCTATATTTCTTTCGCAGCACTTTATTTTCAAACACTATGAGCTGTTGTTCTTCTTTTTTGGTCATTTTCCAAGTTTCACATCCATAGAGTAACACTGTACTTATAATTGTCTTGTATAGTTTGAGCTTACAAAATAGTACTGCAAATTGAATTTACTTATGCACTGCCAAAAAAAAGATAACTTGACTGTTGTTAGTAAATCTCAAGTGCGTGTAGGCAGTAAATCTAAGTTAGAAGTTGTTAACTTATACATAATTATTATTGGGATAAGAGGCGGGATATATAATATTTGGGAGAGGAATAGCACAAGGTTACCCTATTTTTTCTCCCTATCATTTTGATGATGTACTTATTGTATGAATCAATCAATTTGATAATCATACGAAATATGAGTATGAAATATTAAATTGAGTATGATAAACATACTCTATTTTTCAACTTTAAAGGTGTAGGAGATAGGAAACTGGTACCTTATGTTGACCGATAAATTTAATTACGAAATATTATAGAGAATAAATTTAGATCTGAAAAATAATGTTCGATAACAACTATTTCGTCTAAAACGCATCGTAATTTTACAAATCAGGATTTAAAGGAGACAAAACAGCAATCTTTTTAAAAATGCTTTTTGTCTGTTTATTTGAAAAAATCAACGAGTACTACTTAACTTACCATCATCAACTTCTTGAATAATTCTTTCCAACATAGAAGGAGACTCTTTGCAGTCAAGCATTTCTAGAATAGTGCTGACCATTGTCGTGCTAATACAGCCTTTTCCTTCCTGGTCAAAAGTGTCGAATGCTCTTTTCAACACTAGGAAAAACAAAATCGTGTCTGATATATATCTTCCATTACAAAATAATAATTTATTACGGCACCTATTACTTTTATAGAATAGAATTATAGTAGGCCTACTCTTTAAAATTAATAAAATAATTGACCGAGCGAAGTGAGGTCTAAGATTCAAGTCGACGGTTTGGCATTTCTCTTTAAATGTTTAAATGTTTATATGTTGCGCATTTACGGCGAAACGCGGTAATAGATTTTCATGAAATTTTACAGGTATGTTCCTTTTTTAATTGCGCGTCGACGTATATACAAGGTTTTTGGAAATTTTGCATTTCAAGGATAATATAAAAGGAAAAAGGAGCCTCCTTCATAGGCCTACGCCAATATTAGAGTAAAAATCAGACTATAGAATTATTCATCATAAATCAGCTGACAAGTGATTACACAGATGTGTGGAGAAGTCAGTCTATTGCTGTATTTCCATAAGGTCTATAGTTTCAATTAGCTACTTGTGGATGAGAATACTGCGTGAGGTCTACTGTTCACAGAACTACTAGTAAAACAATAATACAAATTTTATTAAATTGTTTTATTATTATATTAATTTTTAAATGTGCTATAATTCTATTCTATAAATACAAGTAAGTAGCTCTGAATTCATACATTTAAAAAATATTTTCATAGAGACTATACAGTATGTTATAAAATACTGTTCTTATACATTATTCAATAATTCAATGGGATACGGTACAATTAAGTTGTCCCAGTTTATACAGAATAGCCAGATTATCAATATCCAACTTACAAATAATTTATTTTGCAGTAATAGAACTAGTAGCTCTGTGAACAGTTGACCTCACGCAGTATTCTCATCCACAAGTACCTGTTTGAAACTATAGACCTTATGGAAATACAGCAGCAATAGACTGGCTTCTCCACACATCTGTGTAATCACTTTTCAGCTGATTTATGATGAATAATTCTATAGTCTGATTTTTATTCTAATATTGGCGTATGAAGGAGGCTTCTTTTTCCTTTTATATTATCCTTGAAATGCAAAACTTCCAAAAACTATTATTTAACGAAAATCCTAAATAAAAGCTGCAAATCACCCCGAAGACTTCTGCTACTGCAGACATTGACAACAGGGTTAACAGCTAGATGGAAATTCGATGAGAACTACTATCCAAAAATTAGTTGCCAGTCCGGGATAGTAGTTCTCATCGAATTTCCATATTTAGGAATTAGGGATTCCTGACTGGCAATTGGGAGGAAGTCTTCGGGGTGATTTGCAGCATTTATTTAGGATTTTCGTTAAATAATAGTTATATATTAACGTTGAGCTTTGAAAAGTTAATCCATGCTTCATTATAATTTTCACATAGAATTTTTTGAAAATGGAATACTTTGCTTAGAAGTCAATTTTAAGTAGAAATTCAAATTATAACTTCAACTTACTGGCAATTTGGTCTTCACTGAGATCATCCTGAAATAAAATATTATTTTTAGTTTAATAAATATTTTTAAAGACTATAATCTATTAAAGGCCTAATGAGAATGCAAAATTTGTAATAATTATCATAGCCAATTTGATAGGATTAAATTAAATATACTCATTGAAACACAAATAGGTTGAAATATTTGAGAGAAAAATATTTTTACCTCTTCCTCTTTGAAACATTATTTAGGCCTGGAAATCAAAGTTTATCCAAAAATAGTAGCTCAATTTCTCTCACCTTTAATAGCTTATGATTTGGCTAATAGGCTACGTATCTACTTTTTGTTCAGAATGAGATAACAGTAGGTAGTTAATTGAAGTAGTAGCCATAATAATGGCCATATAATAAAAGCCTACTTGTGTAGTGGTATGGTATTTCTCCATAATTTATTTATTTGAAATATTTATTTATTTAAATACGTGCAAGTGTTATTTTAAAAAACTGAATGAAAAGAATTTAAAACTATCAACCACTGTTCAATTTTAGAAAATTACAACACAGAACAAGGTTTTATTACAGTCTAAAACTTTTAAAAAATTTAACACTAGTTGACAATAATTTGTTGTTTGCTTTATTCACAATCATTCTTGTTGGACTACACTTATGGAGACTTAAGGTACAGTATTCTATAGAACTCTGTTTTGTATTCTAGAATTGCAGTAGTGTTCTATGAAGATGCTGTCAAATAAATAGGTACTCATCAAATTATAATTTCTGTCTCAGCAACAAAATAGTTTATCATCAAGTTACAATGATCTATGAATTTTTAATAATATTGTTTCAATTTATAGACAAAATTGTTGTTACTTAGTATTACTATAAGAGATAAAGATAATTATAAAAAAAAACTTGAATGCTATTAATACTGTGCATGACGAATAGAAACACAAAAAATATGATTAATGAAATAGTTCTTACCATATATTTTCCTCTAGAGGTTTTCCAAAAAAGTACTGTATTCCCAACTAGAATAATAATAGTTAATATTAGTTTATAAGTTTTTCACGGATGCACCAAACACCTTTCAGACACTATTAAAGAGGAAGATATTAGAGCAGAAAAACCAATCACAAACCCTTTCAACCCTAATCAACGAAAAACTGATCAACCCTGAAAAAATCTGTTCATTTTAAATAGAAAAAATCCCATCAAAAGCTAGAAAAATGCTAACTTTGGAAACACTAAGTACAAACAACAGTAACAAATTGGTTGCCAAGTTTGCAATTAAAATCGATCAATGATACGATTGAGTGAATTTGAAAATGTTAGACTAAATGATTTCACCGAAATTTGGCAAAAAATCTCTGGGGATAATGGATACTTAAACCATGTTGCCAACCAACTATAACCAATATTTATATTTAACCTATATACTTAAACCAATTATTTTTCCTACAGCTACCTTGAAAAGTGACCATTCCTGCACTGATTACAGAACGCAAATAATCACTTTTCCGCTCTATTGCGCAAAGTATTACTTTGCGTATTATCTTGCAGCCATCCCAATCAGCTGTTGACATTTTTGGCGTGTATTTCAAATGCGAATTTGTTCTATCTATATTTTTTTCTGATTTTCAAATAAATAAAACTGAGAACTCATTAAATTATGCATTTTGAATATTATTAATTATTCATTATTTGATATATTTTTTTTTCATTCATAAATTGATTGGTTGAAAAATTATTTAGAAATTAAGATTTACTCAAAATTATTCAAATTTTCAAATTAATTGGATTAATTTAATTTTTAATTTGAATAAATTATCGATTATTAATTTTCAATTGGATTATTAAGTTTAAAATAAATTAAAGTTGTTATTAATAACAAAATTATACAGACAAATATTTGACGGATTTCAGCCATCATTTTACCCATTATCAACCACTTTTCATATTCAATGGTAACTGTAGGAAAAATTTAATGTGAAATACGTGCGCATAGCTCCTCTGCTGCACTCAAGAAACCATTCTGCCCTCGCCTACGGTTCGTGCGTAAACGTTTCTTTCGGTGCAGCAAACTGTCACTTTGCACACTAGTTGCACAAATAATTATTTCCATCCACTCTATATATTTTTGATACTTCGCATATAGGCTAGTTCAGATTACGTAGCCTACTGTAGTTAAATAGACCTATTGGTTCTTTATAGAAGGTACTAATTTTTGTAAATAGCTTGGCCCATAAAAAATAATTGTCCCTCTTTTAGAAAGTAAAGAAGTCACTTTAATCCTTTGGGGAAAAAAAAAGTAATTGCCCTAAACTTTTATACCTACTCTTGTTTTGCTGTTACAGTGAGAAAAATGTGACTTTGAATATTAGGCGATGATGGGGGTTGGCGGTGGTAAGACAATATAGGAATATTGAGGAAAAGAAATCCAATAAGTTGAAATTCATTTAATACTGAGAACTTTATTAATAAATTATAAAAAAATTACATAAATGCTATTAATATAGGTAATTTTATCCTTGTTACATAGGTCTATTTTGATGCAGCTATGTGATCTTCAGAATCGTGTAGATATTTTTCACTTCAAATGATCTAATGGTATTGTGAAAATCCATAAGATCAAACTACCTTTCCACTAAAAATAAGGATGACAAAAAAAATAATACTTAGCAGAAAAAAAAATTCTCAAATTATTAAATCTTTTGAATTGAACAAAATATAAAGACATTGGTTTCGATTCGCAGATCGTTCATACTATTCTAGACAATTAGATTTCAGTAGGCCTACTTTCTTCTACAAAATACATTCAATATTATTCTGAAACTCAGTATCCCATTGTACTCAGCAGTACATTGAACAAGCAACTGAATTACAAGCTTTCAGTAACTAGGGTACCTACGTAAATAGACTAGACTTAAAGTCAGAGAGTATAATATAATATTACATTCTATACTCACTGCTTAAAGTATGATAAATTTATATAGTGAGGTCCACGTTATAATGACAGTATTTGATCAAGTTTGGTTTTGCTATCCTTGTCTATCATTCGACAAAGCCGGTGGTACTATCCTTTTCTAGGTCCACAACGATGCCAATTATGTTTTTGACAGAGTAGAAATATAATTTATTGATGCAGAGAATCGGCATCGCTATTCTTCTATCTTCATCCACTGCCATTATAACGTGGACTTCACTATAGATGTTATATTTTCGTTTAGTATTGAACCGCTCAAATAGCTGATGCTCAACTGACTTTAAATTATCTACTGTCCACATAATTATTTGTCTACGGACGCGGTTTATTTGACAATAGACCTTGTGCAATATCTATTTGACAGTTGCACACACATCGTGTTTTGGACGTTCGATTATTTGCCGTCCTTATGAAGTCTACCAGATTAAACGGAACTTGGCAAACACACGAACACACGTTTGTCTGTTTGCATAGAATTTAAAAGTAGCCAAAAACCGATGTGTGTGTAACTAGACTTCTTCCATGACTGGACCATCTAATCTATACTCTTTTTATTGAATGGATGGTGGTTCTTCCAAGAGAATCTGGAAGAAATGCCTACTATACTTTGTGCATCTAATTTGCTACTAGTAAATATTTTTACCGGTACGACAATAACTGTTCTTTATCATTACCGTGTTTGATAGTAGTACAGAACTAAGAATATTATAATATGTTCATTGCCATACTGAAGGCGGATTCACACATTCATTTTCAGTATCAGTATCCGCGTTCAGCTCAGTGAAAAAAATTCTTCCCATGAGTTTGAATGGGCTATTCCCACATGTGTCGAGCGAGTATGACAAGTCCCATTATAACTCATGGGAAATATATTTTCACTGTACTTACACAGAGAGATTATACCCAAGATTTTTCTAGAATTTGAACTATATTTACACAGATCGAGAATCTGCCATAAGAATACGTAGAGATCGGTCTCCAAACTGATCCGTTTGTCTGACTGAAGGATGATTACTCACGGTTGGATCAAGCCATGAGAAGTCGAACACAGAAATAACCCAAAATATTTATCAAATTCCATATTTTTGGTCTCCAGTCCGGCTAACTGATCAGACTAACAGCTTGATGAAGAAAATCAAGACTCAATCTGAAAATCTGACACAAGAAAATATGAAATTTGATATCTTATTGGTTATTTCAATGTTGGTCTAATGGTTTGGTAAAACAGCGTGAGAAATAAGTATATAGTCTATGCGTCTTAGGCCCGGTTGCACAACAGCCGGTTAAATTTTAACCGCGATTAATTTCACGAGAGCCAATCAGATAAGGCGTTTTTTATGACGGCTTCTCTGATTGGTTCTTATGGAATTGATCACCGTTAAAATTTAACCGGCTGTTGTGCAACCGGCACTAAGTCTATAGTGAGGTCCACGTTATAATGGCAGTGGAGAAAGATAGGAGAACAACGTTGCCGATCCTCTGGCATGTCAATGCCTTCTATAGAGAGTAACTGATGCCGGTTTATTGAAGTAATATTGACTATTCATTCTCTTAAACTATCAATTATATTTGATCAAGCAAGAAGTTATATTTTTCAATTATTTCATAATGAATTTTCATGATCAAGATTGATTTTTTTGTTTATTAATTATATTTCTACATTATTAAAAAACAATCTGGCAACAGAGCAAAGCGAGAAAGAGAGCGCTATCCGCTTTGTTGAATTATAGACAAGGATAGCAAAACAATTTATTTATTTATCACATTGCGTACAAATACTTAACATGAGGAAATGCACAACAGGCTCATGCCTAAAACTGTCCCATTTCCAATTTATAATATACTGTCCAAATCAAAATGTTGGTAATGTCACTTTTACTTTGCAAAATACAATTCACGCTATTCAATACTCAGATAAACAAGCAAGTTTTAAATCAAATAGATACTATTAGAGTCTAAAATCAAAAAATCTGGAACAGTAACTTGATAATTATTCAAAAAGTCCAAATTTTGAATGAAACTAGAAATTTTTAAGCTAAAAACTTTGCACTTGCTGATCAAACACTGCCATTATAACGTGGACCTTACTATAGCTGACTGAACAGCTGAAGGCCTATCTCTAAGTACGTAGGAACAAGTTTACAGGGTCGAAACATAGTTAAGTTAAACATGGTTGTAGAGTGTATCAGATAAGGTAGCTGAAAGTATTAAATGATAGATAAGGTATAATAGGAAGGTAAGGTATTAAATAATAGATAAATAATGAAGGGTATCTGAATGTCTTTGCTTCTTTCTACCTTCTATCCTTCCACTTCACTATTTATTTATTTACTTTCAATGCAAATGACACTAATGTAATGTGACCTATATTCAGACATATTTGAATACATGCATGCATTATTTTCAACACTCTCAGCTAGCTTCTTAAATGTCTGGTCCACATGTTGGCCCAGCCTGCAATGTGACCAGTGCCCAATGAAGGCCACCATTGGCAAACCACTCATCCACACACTGGTGCTGGTCGATATTGGGCCAACATGTGGATGCGGCATAATACACTTGACCTTCGTCGCTCCACCATTTTTTGACCAATAATCAGAGTATAAATCAGCCTGCACACAGGGAAAGCGGAATTGGATATGTCATGTACATTTGATATCCCAATATTTCCGATTCCGCGTTCCCATAGTAGCTAGTGGCCGCTAACAATGTCCATATGTGCAGGCTGATTGATACTCTGGTTATAGGTTGAAACATAGTGGAGCGGCGAAGATAGAGTGTATTGGAGAAGGTAGCTGAGAGTGTAGGAAATAATGCATTTATCTGAATGTATGAGGACATAGTGGAGTGGTAGAAGGGTAGAATGGTAGAAGCAGAGGCAAATAATGGTTACTACAACTACAAGTATCTTTACATACTAGTAGTTCTGTGAACAGTAGACCTCGCGCTCAGTAAGTTACATTGACCTGTTGTTATTTTTTCTCAAAAATTAATAGATAATTTATCAATTTAAAATGTCTAGAAAAAATCCTAAATAAACATAGAGCTTTCTGTCCTATCATACCGTGACGTGTCGTCCCGGAATGTGAGTGTGAGCGCTGTTATCAGGTCTGGCTGCAACTGTCTAAAACGTTGATGGAAAGATACATTTCCAAGATGTTCGATGTTTTTGAACGGGTAATATTATAGTCAACTGTCTACTAACGTTGATGGAGAGATACATTTTCAAGATGTTCGATGTTTTTGAACGGGTAGTATTATAGTCAACTGTCTACTAACGTTGATGGAGAGATACATTTTCAAGATGTTCGATGTTTTTGAACGGGTAGTATTATAGTCAAATGTCTACTAACGTTGATGGAAAAATACATTTTCAAGATGTTCGATGTTTTTGAACTGGTAGTATTATAGTCCACTAGACAGCTGATTTATGATGAATAATTCTAAAGTCTGATTTTCACGGTAATATTGGCGTTCAAAGGAGACTCCTTTTCTTTTTGTATTATCCTTAAAATGCAAAATTTCAAAAAACCGTATGTATACGTCGACGCGAAATTCAAAAAGGAACATACCTGTCAAATTTCATGAAAAACTATCGCTGCGTTTCGCTGTAAATACGGAACATAAAAACATAAATATAAACAAAAATATAAACATAAAGAGAAATTCAAAACCATCGACTTGAATCTCAGACCTCACTTCGCTCGGTCAATTAAACAAAATATTGACTAGAAATAGAAAGAAAAATAAAAATCTTAGTACCCTTTTTGAAGTATTTAATCACATTGCCATTTTGAAAATGGCATCAATGTCCGAAACATGTTGTGATTAAAAGCATTTTTCTTTCTATTTCTATAAAAGTAGCCCTATACAGAAAAGAGATAGAATATTGACTCTATGGTAGAAGGACGCAGAGACATTCAGATACATGTATTATTTAATACTTTAATAATAATATTCGTATGACTTTAATTGGTGAAGAGTTCCTGACGGAAGTTCTACCTCACCTGAATATATCATTTAAGCCATCAATGGGCCTTACAACTGTCATACTTCAGCCGGGACCGACAATTAACTTGCCCATACGATAACACGGGAGAGACTTGTTCAAAATGTTCTTTATTTTATGTTTTCATTCTAATACTCTTATCTAACTTATCTCATACACTCTGCAACTAAGGCAGCTCAGTGGAGTGAGCTGAAAACATGCACACTACCATACTTACAAGCAAAAGAATAAGTCTATAATCCTTTACTATCTCTATTAAAGGTACTACAACAACAAAAGTTTTTGGCGTGTTTTAGGAACGGTTGGCAGCGCTGGTGAGCTGGAAATAGTGTCCGCAGGCACACTGCTGGGGCGCCCCCCTCTTCAGCCACATCCACTGGATGGCGGTCGACTCATCCGAGCAAATGCAGCCGATCACTCGCGACGTGTACGCCGAACGAATGGCGATCGGCGACTCCACGCTCGTCTCCTCGGGGCGCTTGAAGGTCTGCACGTCGAAGCGCTCCTACAACAAATAAATATAATGAATAAATCAAATAAAATGAAAGGTTACTAGTAATTTGATATAGTACGAGTATGGAGTAAAAATAAATGGATAGGCAAAACAACAAATTTCGGTCACTTGATAATTGTATAATTAGCCAAAACCGGTCATGTTGGAAAACAATAATGAAGGTTACTAGTGATTATACAGAGTGGGTGAAAAGTCCGAGAACGGCTTAATATCTCATACACAAGGGTAATTTGACAGTGGGTGTGATTGGGGGTCCTACTCAAATTGGAAAAACTACTTTACAATGACTTTAAAAATCTGGTCCGCCATCTTGGATCCGCCATATTGAATGCAACTTCATTTTTTTAAATAGGAAGGTGTTAATGTGATACATGATTTCGATAGGGAATTACAAGAAGAAATGAATGGTGGAAACCGCATATCGATATCTCAAACCGTTTCGAAGATATTCACATTATTAATCAATACTATTCAAAGCAGAAAGGAGAGAAAAAAAGTCTGAGAACGGCTTAGTATCTCATAAAAAGAAGTGATTCCAAGGTGGGTGTGATTGGGATGTTACTTGAATTGAAAATACTACTTTACTATGATATTCACATTATTAATCAATACCACTCATGTATTTCATTTCTGATTTGCATGGTACTGATTGATAATGTGAATATCTTCTGAATGGTTTGAGATATCGATGTGCGGTTTTCGCCATTCATTTCTTCTTGAAATTCCGTATCGAAATCATGTATCGAATGACCACCTTCCTATTTAAAAAAAATGAAGTTGCATTCAATAGGGCGGATCCAAGATGGCGTACCAGATTTTTAAAGTCATAGTAAAGTAGTTTTTTCAATTTGAGTAGGATCCCCAATCACACCCACCGTCAAATTACCTTTCTGTATGAGATATTAAGCCGTTCTCGGACTTTTCACCCACCCTGTATGAAAAATGTCAAGTATCCCTGTACAAATAAAAAGAGTAAAACAAAATAGGCGTATTCATCACTCATGCAGCTACACTGAGTTGTCGTAAGGGTCGCTATATATTGGTCCAGCATGACGTGCTTGCAGGACGGGCCAAAAAAGGAAGGATCGTGCCAGTGTGTGAGGAATGTCGTGCTAAGCACGTCCTGCATTGCACGGTACGATGCCAATCCAGAAAGGTTTGATTTTCGTCGCGCCAGGCCAAAAATATCACTTTCACAACCGACTTCTAGCACGGCACGGAGCGAATTGCATTTGCAGTGTATGGAGCTCATCGTGCCATGCCAAGCTGGTCGTGCCAATACAAAAAATGGCAGGATGTGCAATGCACGAGCAGTGTATGGACCGCTTAAGAGGACAAAACATAACAGGTGATTGCTATAGTGAGGTCCACGTTATAATGGCAGTATTTGATTAACGTTGGGGTTGTTATCCTTGTCTTTCAAAGCAGATAGTGAAATCCTTCTCTAGTTCTGCAGCGTTGCCAGATCCTTGTTTAACAATCTAGAAATTTATTTAACAAAATATTTAATCTCAATTATTAAATTTATTATTGAATCATTGAAAAATATATTTTCTTGACAAATGGAATATAATATTTTAAACAAGAATGAACAGTTGATATTACATCAGCTATCCGAGAATCGGCAACGCAGTTCTCCAATCTTTCTACCCTGCCATTATAACGAGGATCTCACTACCTATATGAGAAGCCACGTTACATATAATTTTGTCAGGTAGGTAGCAAGTTGAAGATAATCTCAGAATAGAATTTTAATTTAAGTTAATAAAATTGATAATTTAAAAATAAACAGCAATTATTTATGCTTGAAGAAGTGGATTTTCAAGATATTATGAATTTCAAGTCATTATTTTAAAATTTAAATTAATGTGGTCAAATATTATCAAGAATATCAAGTCACAGGTTGTATAATCGATCCTGCGATAACCAACATTTTTGCTTCTTTAGCAATGTTCAAAAAGGTGAAAATGGGAATAAAATATTAGGATATCCAAAATTGCTGCACTGCTATACCTAAAATAATATAAATATTAGGTGTTTAGGCTAAATGCTTACCGTACCATAGAAATGAACTATATACAGTAGGCCTATATACTACAGCGCACCGCATTGATTGATTTGAACATCTATTTCTTCTTAGATGAAAATTTCTTGATCAATTTTCAATTGAAGTTTCTTCAAAATTTGCGTCTTGTACTAGTTTTTGCAATAGGGGACCTAAATTTCTACAGTATTGTAAACTTGATTAAAATAATTCATAATTTTCCATCATCTAATAAAAGGTGAACCTATTATTTGTATACTCCATTGATTTATTAAAGGAATAATTATGAGTTTTTCAATAATAATTATTATGAATTGATATTAAATAGAATTTCATTAGACATCTTCTTTCTCTGACTCATTTTTTCTGAAAGTTTAATCCAATAATTTCTTTATTTGTCATGATTAGTAGTTTTTAATAGATTTAGAAAACCATGAAGAAAGAAGAAAATTACTATAGATAGTGTCTTTGTGGGTCCTTAAAAATCTGTTATTGTTAAAATCGCGAATAATTTAACGGAAAATTCATTAAATTACTAAATTACCTTTTCAAAGCATTTTCATAAAGTTCTGATGAAAATCTAAAGCTGCGTTTACACCAAAGCTATCAACAAAATGTTAATAACTTAATCCTTATAGATTCTATTAGATTGAACGAAGCTTGTTTATCATGTGTGTGATAAGTTATGTTCAATCTAATAGAATCTATAAGGATCAAGTTATTAACATTTTATTAATAACTTTGGTGTAAACACAGCTTTATACAGTAATATACCGTTTTGGACAAGTCGCAAGTCCAAAGGTTCTCAAGCCTGAATTTATGAAATTGATAAAAAGGTTTTTGTAAGATTTTATACAAACTGGGATCACAGCATACTGTGTATTCCAAAAATTCATTTTATTTTCTTTCGAATTTAATTTGAAAATTTTTGACTCACCAGAGAAATCACATAGTTGGACTTACCACTCCTTCTTTTGAGATCTTGGTCTTGTTTCAAAAGAATTTTCAAGTCTTGTAAAACAGTATAATAATTATTAGGATTATATATACTAATAGCGACATATTGAATTTTATTATAATTAAGGGTATAATACCCTCTAATAAGGGTATAATATTTATACGGGTATATAATACTCCACTTGTTCAAGAGTTCAACTGAAGTATATATTTTTATTCATGAGTACGGACTTGTCTACACTACAGCTTTCTCACTCATTTCATGCAAGAATAAGAGCCAAGCCATATGAAGCGTTTTTCAGGCGTTTTTAGAGTCGGTAGAGCAGGAAGCTCTCCGATTGGCTGATTACAAGCAGATTGGGTTGGCGTTCGGGAATCATCCAGTCGGAGAGATTCCTACCCTGCTGACTATAAAAACGCCTTATATGGCTTGGCCCTAAATAAATTAGGTACCGTTTGAGTATCTCTTTATCCACATTATCATTTGTCTTTCCAATTCATTCCTTCAAATTATAACTCACGTTTTTCAGTGTTGATACAATAAGTTCCTTCAAAATCAGGTTTTAAAACAATCCTATATGAAATTTATACTATTTTCTACACAAATTCCTCACCACCATGAAATTCAAAACTTCTTTCAACACTCTCAAATTCAAATTATTTTTTTCTCTTTCCTAATTTTTCACCCATATCTCTTCACATTTCTTGTTTCTTCTCTACTCACTCCTATTAGGCTATCTCCATAAAAAATAAACTTCTTTCTAAACTTGAAATTTAATTTTCTCTTGAATAGAAACCAACAAACATAAACATCCGAACATTTTTTAACAATTAAGCCCGTATTTACGAATCCATTAGCAGTGATTTATTACGATATATTACGACACCATTAGCAGTGGTGTCCATGTGTAAAGCAATCTGGGATAGCAATATGGTTTTACAGATTGTCTTTTTTCTTTAGGGCTACTTTTGAATATAAATAAAAATAGAAATCTCAGTACCCATTTCAAAATTATTCAGTCACAAATAATTTTGGTTGTGACTAAATAATTTTAAAAAGGGTACTTAGATTTCTACTTTTATTTATATGGTGTCACGAGCTGTGTCTGGGCTGGTGCCCGAGTGAGACACCAAAACCTGGTCTCCCTAATAGTATAATGAACGGTATAAGAACTGAGAACTGCCCCGCGACTCACTCGCTGGTGTCCCAGCCTGGTATCCTCATACCAGTCTCAAGCTGAACTCCCACATATATCAGTGAAATAGAACAGCACAGTGAAATTATAATTGCCATAAATTCTAACTGGACTATTCCCACTTAGTAAGACCGAGTGTGTATGAATAGTCCTGTTAGAACTTATGGGAATAATACTCTCATAAACTGTCCCGATAACTTTCAGTGACACTGATATGTAGGAATCCAGCTTTACGGTTCCCTTCTATACTGTTCTCTTCAAAAGTAAAATAGTTAACAAATAACCAACAAACAATATTTATTCAACAAAACTCCAAACTTCTTTCAACAATTACAGTATAGAAGATTTTTATTAAAAATTGAAATGGTAGTAGTAATTACGGTATGCTTCTGAACCTGATTCAACAAGCTTTCTTCTCGACAACCATCTTCAAATGCTAATCCAATTTCAACTCTTTCAACTTGCTCTCGTCTCGCTCAATCGCATGGCGGCTTGGCCGCCTCGAACACCGGCTGATAGACTAGCTGATAGTAGTAACCACAGGCGCAGCGCTGGGGCGGCCCGCGATGCAGCCAAATGTAGTTGATATGCGTCGAGTCGTCGTGGCACTGACAGCCCATGAGGCGCGACTCAAACGCAGACGGCACCAGCGTCGGTTTGTCGCGGGTACCCACGCCTCGACGTATCGCCTTCATGTTGAACGGATCCTGTGTAACAATCCTTCATAAATACGGCCACTATTATGCCACGCATCCACATGTTGGCCCAATGGCGTGGATATGACGACCAGAGTGTGGATGGAAGGTTTGCTAGCGCTCATCTTCGGTGAGCATCGCTCCGATTTTTGACGAGCGAAGGCCAATGAAGGCCAGCCCTGGCAAACCACCCATCCACACTTGTCAACCAATGAGTGCTGTTTCCTGTTTTATCGTCTGCTATGCTGTTTTTGTGTAATTTTTTCAATTCAATTCATTTTATTCAAAAACTTTATACATGACATAGTATGTAAAAACAAAGTAAAGACGATACATTAGTTTGTAACATTGATATGAAAAACAAGTAAAAAGTAAATGAATAACTCCATGCTTGGACGACAAGTCCGTGTGCATGGAGGAGTCTTCTGACAATCGATAAGAAAAATTATAACTATACTTTAATGACACTAGATACAATAAAAAATCTAGCAACTGAAAACTTAATAATAGAATAAGAAATTGAAAATTATAAGCAAAAAATAATAGGGTTCAACTAAGTGACGAACGAAAAAAAAATTATTAAATTAATTTGCGGCATTCAAGGTATCATACAATCAATATTGAGTTGCCATAGGCCTGATTGCTTGACTTTGTTATAGTTTTCATTATTTTAATTAATATTTCTAATTCATGGATTTGTTGCTGGCTACCGTTGGCCTTGATGGGACACTGGTCACATTGGAATGAGGATGGCAAGACCAAGCTTACCAGGCTGGGCCAGCGTGTGGACTATAGTGAGGTCCACTTTATAATGGCAGAATTTGATCAACTTTGATGTTGCTATCCTTGTCTATCATTCGACAAAGCAGGTAGTACTATCCTTTTCTAGCTCTGCAACGATGCCAAATCTGTTTTTGACAATATAGAAGTATAATTAATTAAGGCAGAGAACAGGTAACGCTGTTGTTCTATCTTTATCCACTGCCATTATAACATGGACCTCACTATAGGCATTAGACTGGCTATTAACGTAACGTTTTACGTTAAAGGTCCACGTTATAATGACAGTGTTTGATTAGCAGAGGTATTGCTATCTTTGTCTATCATTAAACATAGCGGATAGCGCTATCTCTTTCTCGCTTTGCTCTGTTGCCAGATCGTCTTTCAACAAAGTAGAATTAATAATTAACGAAATTTTATCTCAACTATTATGAAATTATTGAGAAATATTAATTTCTTGCTTAATAAAATTTAATATAATTGATTATTTTAAACTGGAATGAACAGTTAATATTACATTGTTAATGCAACACAGTTAATGCAACTCTGGTTTGCGCACAGGCATTTTTTGCCCATGCAGACCATTTTCTAAAGATTTATTTGGCTTACTGTATTCATGAGGTTGTTTTTATTCTTTGTTGTTGCTTTATATTGAAAATGAATACATAAGATTATTACTTTGTATGTAAAGTGCATTTTATTTAAATAAATATCTTTTGTCTGTCAACATCAATAAACCTCTATCAGCTACCGTCTATAGAAGGCATTCACAAGTCGGAGGATCGGCGACTTTGTTCTCCTATCTCCTCCACTGCCATTATAACGTGGACCTCACTATAGACAATATTTGAGAACTGGTAGAACTGAGAAACTCCCCTTGAACGTGGAAGCCACAAGTCTGCAGGCGAAAACCCACTGATAGGCGAACAAAGATTTATTTGATCGTCTGACACAGTCGGGCATGTGAAACTTTACGATAGTAACCAGCCTATGTCCCATCTATGAAAAATTCTTCAACACGCTGCACACTGGGACAATAATTACTTCCACCTGCTATCGTGGGAACACGGAGTTGGAAATGCCGTGAATATTTGAGTTTTGACCATTTCTAATTCCATGTTCCCGTGCTCCCAGCTAGTAGAAGCTACTATTGTCCCTGTGTGGAGAATGATACTCATCATTCTTTAACACGCTGCACACTGGGACAATAGTTACTTCCACCAGCTATCGTGGGAACACGGAGTTGGAAATGCCATGTACATTTGAGTTTTGACCATTTCTAATTCCATGTTCCCGTGCTTCCATCTAGTAGAAGCTACTATTGTCCCTGTGTGGAGAAATGCTGTCAGGAGAATGATACATCTTTTCATAAAATATAAGTAACTAGCTTAACTAATTAATATGTACTAGTAGTTCTGTGAACAGTAGACCTCACGCAGTATTCTCATCCACAAGTACCTGATTGAAACTATAGACCTTATGAAAATACAGCAATAGACTGGCTTCTCCACACATCTGTGTAATCACTTGTCAGCTGATTTATGGTGAATAATTCTATAGTCTGATTTTTACTCTAATATTGGCGTATAAAGGAGACTCCTTTTTCCTTTTATATTATCCTTGAAATGAAAAATTTCCAAAAACCTTGTTTATACGTCGACGCGCAATTAAAAAAGGAACCTACCTGTCAAATTTCATGAAAATCTATTACCGCGTTTCGCTGTAAATGCGCAACATATAAACATTAAGAGAGATGACAAACCGTCGACTTGAATCTTAGACCTCACTTCGCTCGGTCAATGAACCCTTATAAGTATGTATGACTTGCCTGTTTCATTTGTAACCTAATGGTGAAATAAATATAATCTTCTAATAGAGTATTTTAAAAGGACTACATGAATCTTTCAATTATAGAAATAGCTAGTACCCTTTTTCAGATAAACACTACTAGTTTCCTTTTATTAATATCAGGATAGTCTAGTACTTTCATCCAAAAATTTGTGAAGATGCAAATCGTTGAAATAGGAACCAATCAAAACTAGCTACAAGAAAAGAACGAGAGAATAGCCATACAAAAATATAGACTATTCAGTATTAATATTGATATAGTAAATGAAGTGACATGGTGGGAATCATTGGTTATTGTGAAAGGTTCCTATTTTCACTATTCGCTTTTGCAGACGATCAAGTTATCGCAAAAAACGTTAACCTCTAGTGAGGATGCAGCTTTTAAGCCCGATCCAGACAACGTAAGGCCCGCCGCAAAGTAGACCCTCGCTAATCCACGAAAAGCAACCCACGCCGTGGGATGTTTTATAAACCATTGCTAGGCTTATCTATAAACATCTGTGTAATGCATGCAATGAATAATCCACTTGTCAGCTGATTGATTATGAATCATTCTATAGCAATGGTTTACAAAACATCCCACGGCGTGGGTTGTTTTTCGTGGATTAGCATGGGTCTACTTTGCGGCGGGCCTAATCTCTAGCATAAACCTTTATTAGTTAGGAGGAATTAGGATCTGTTTTCAGTCAGAGATAGCAAGAAGGCTTGGTATAGAGCACAAGCAAACTCTTGTCTCATTATCATTAGATTTTCTGTGTAATAGCCATGCTTTCAAGAAATTCATTGACTTGAAATAAATTGTCACACCTTCAGCAACATGATTAGGTACTTGGTAAGGATGACTGGTTAACAAATTAACAAGAAAATAGTTTTAGTTCATATTCATATTATTTAGTTTTAGTTCATATTAGTGAAAAATGTATTACACTATATTATAGTGAAATTTGACAATATCCTTGTTTTCTTATTATGGAGAGATTTCACAACATCACCATCAATTCTACTAATTTTATTACAGGTATAAATCTAGAGTGTCTAGAAAACTCTAGTTGACTGAGATTGATAATGGAATAACAACATTAGCAAGTACCTAATCATGTTGCTGAAGGTGTGACAATTTCAAGTCAATCTTCTTCTTCTTCTTTGGCTGTGCCTTATCCCATTTAAATGGGATCGGCATTCCTTCCTTCGTCTGTCTCATTCATTCCTTCCTTCGTCTGTCTCTCCACAAAGCCCTATCCAATGCTTCCTCTCTCCCGCAAGTCAGCCGCTATTCTATCTCCCCACCTCATTCTAGGTCTACCTCTTCCTCTCACACCATTCAAAACCAAATCCTACACTCTTCGTCCAACATAATCCTCCTCCTGTCGCTGTACATGCCCAAACCACCTCATCCTTGTCTCCTGCATTTTCTTTCCCAGTGGTCCAACTTTTACAGTGCCTCTGATCAATTCATTTCTTATTTTATCTCTTCTTGTAACCCCACACATCCATCTTAACATTCTCATCTCAGTCACTTCCATCTTTCGTTCCTGTTTCTTTGAAATGGGCCATGTTTCTGTTCCATACAGCATAGCTGGCCTCACAACTGATCTATACACCTTTCCCTTCATTTGACAATTCACTCTCTTATCACAAAGAACACCACTCATTTTTCTCCAGTTCATCCATCTACAATTTATTCTATGCTGTATTTCTACATCAAGCCCTCCATCTCTCTGTACAGTTGAACCCAAGTACTTAAAACTTGCAACTGGTTGGAGTTGGTTTCCTTCAAGCTGTAAGGGTAGCCCATCATTGTTTCCCAATACCATGTACTCTGTTTTTGATCGGCTAATTTGCAGTCCCCTTTCCTCCAAAGTCTTCCTCCAGTTTTCCAGCCTTTCTTCCAACTGATCTTTGGTAGGTTCATAGAGCACGATGTCATCTGCAAATAGCATGCACCATGGTGCTGGCCTCTTGACTGCAGCACCCACGACATCCATGAGCAGATCAAACAGATATGGACCTGGTGAAGGCCAACTTGTACAGGAAACTCTTGAGTCCTTCCCACACTGGTTCTCACTCAAGTGATGACAATTTCAAGTCAATGAATTTGGTAAATAATGAATTTCTTGAAAGCTTGGCAATTACACAGAAAATCTAATATAATGAGGCAAGAGCTTGCTTGTGCATCTATACCAAATCAATTTCAAGTCAATGAATCTCTAGTAAAACCTGATATACTTGGTTTGATAATAATGGTAGAATAAACAAAAATTTCCTGTGATCATATATGCACAAAGAGAGTGGTCAGCGTTTCAAGTTCTGCGATCCACGTACAGAGTTGCACAGAATAACGGGAACTTTTAAAAACGTCATAGCACATTAGTGGGAAGGGCAAAAATGATTTTATTCAAACTAATGTAAAGTTCAAGACTTGCAATTTGAGAGTCATTAATAACATCTATTACAGTTTTGACAATTACTTCTTTAAGATGGCTTCCTCCTGAACGAATACACTCTTGAAATCTGTATTGACGATTCCTCATTGATCGTTGCAACATCTGCGTTTCCTGGTCACATGATCTGCCCACCAGCGATTTTCTGTTTGTGGAGCTATTTCAAATCAAACGTTTTCACAACTTGACCAATATCTGTGGTTGAATCATAACAATTCAAAATGAAATTACCAATATCTCAGCTGAAATCTTGCAGCAATGGTTCAGGAATCTCAACACAGATTTCAAGAGTGTATTCGTGAAGGAGGAAGCCATGTTGAAGAAGTTATTGTTAAGTGATAGATGTTATTAATAACTCTCAAACGGCAAGTCTTGAACTTTACATTAGTTTAAAATAAAATCATTTTTGCCCTTCCCGCTAATGTTTTATGACGTTTTTAAAAGTTCCTGTTATTCTGTGTCAGAATAATAGCGTTCTGGTTAGAGTTCTCAATTGAATAAAACCGAGGTGCAATCAGACAGAAAGCTAGAGTCTGTAGCTTCAGTATAAATTAAATATTGCGATAAGCGTCTCTCGAACTAATTCAATTATCTACTTTAGTTTCCATTTATTCAGTCTCCAAGAACTCGGAACGCCTAACCGCTCTCAGCGTGCAGACCTGGTTTTCATTAGTAGAGTTAGTGGTAGAGTTCCATAGGCAACAACTAACTATCTTGTGAACTCTTCCAATGAAAACGTTCATGGTAGAGCACTAGGTTTTAGTAGAGTAGAGTGGGATAGCACCGTGGGATAGTACTCTACCACTTCCCTTCTCCCACCACCGTTTCTCACTCTACTCTACCACTACTATGCTAATGAAAACAGTCTCGAGCTAGTTGTACCGTAGGCTATCAAGTTTAAGAAGTATTTTTATTTATTAAAGTGTTAATTTATTGAAAAGTATTGACATTTTAAGGTTCACTATAGTGAGGTCTACGTTATAATGGCAGTAGAGAAAGATAGGAGAAAAACGTTGCCGAAACTCTGTCTTGCCAATGTCTTCTATAGACGGTAGCAGATACAGGTTTATTGATGTAATATAAAATGTTCATTCTCATTTAAAATAATTAATAATATTTTATTAAGCAATAAATGATACTATTTAATGATTTCATAATGAATTTACACAATTAAGATGAAATATATTTTATTAATCAATTATTAATTCTACATTGTTAAAAGACGATCTGGCAAAAGAGAAAAGCGAGAAAGAGATAGCGCTATCCGCTTTGTTGAATGAAAGACAAGATCAAACACTGCCATTATAACGTGGACCTCACTATAGACAACACACTTTACCTACTATTCTCAATTCTAGGGAAAACACTTTGTCTTTTAGATCGTCTAACAATGTTAGACGTTAGCCAGATCGTCTTTTAACAATGTAAAATTAATAATTGATTAATAGAATATATTTCATCTCAATTGTGTAAATTCATTATGAAATCATTAAATAGTATCATTTATTGCTTAATAAAATATTATTAATTATTTTAAATGAGAATTAACAGTTACTCGACCAAGTAAGTAGAGTAGAGTTAGCTCGGTAGAGTTAGTATGCCAGTTATTCGACAACTCTACTAGTGAAAATCAGACTTTATGGTGAAATTACTACATAACTTGATCACGTCTGGACAGAGTTTGAAACAACTGCAACCTCCACACACTTTTATCAAACAGGACAAGAAGGCATTCGCAAACTGAACCAACACACGCTAAATTAACAATTACATTTAATCCATTTACATCAATCAGTTAAATCTACAGCAATATCCACCCTCACAAATCAGTAGTGGAACTTCATGTTTCCCTCCTTGACAAAGATGATACACTAAGTTTACCAACATACAAATCAACCTTTCCAAAACGCATGAAGACCTTCATGTTTCCTTCGATAAACTACAGAGCATGATGGAGAATAGTTTGTACTCCGATCATATGGTGGAGAACTGCTTGCTTATTCGACAAAGTCGATCTTCTTAAGCGCATACCAGTGGCCACAGCTGCAGCGTTGTGGCCTGCCCTCGTACAGGTTGAGGTAGAGGGGCGCAATCGAGTCCTCACCGTTGCACATGCAGCCGACGAGTCGCTGGCCCGTGGCAGAGGGCACCAGGGTGGGGTTGGCCTTGGTGCCGAAGCCGGGCTTCTTCGTCAGAGCCTCCAGCGCGAACGGGTCCTGTCCAATACATACGCATTATTCCACCGGCACTTCGGTTCTCATTGTGCAGTGCTTCTTTCGAGAAATGTCTGCGTAACGTGTTAGGTGAGGTTAGGGTTAGAGTTGGGAAATAATGCTGGTGGAAGAATAGGTTAAGGCATAGAGAGAAGATAGCATAAGGGTAACCGTCCACTGTAACCGTATACAAACGATCCGTTCGGCCGTTGGATCGGACGAATCTGCCGGCCGTTACTTAGGTCGAATAAGGTCGTCCATTGGAACCGTTTACGTCAGTTTAATTCAGTAGTTGACTGGTTTCCAATTATTGAATTAACTACTATCATAGCCAACAAAATTTTTCATAAGCAATGATTATATTATGGAGATTTTGTGATTGTATTAAAAATCGATGTGATTGTAACTAGACTTTTATACAATTCAATTACTAGCCTATAGAGAAAACTAAATTCATAGAAGATTAAGACATAGAGAAGACTAAAAACCATAGAGAAATCATAGGCTGGAGAAATTATTCCTGTATGACTAAACTCAATGAACTCAATACGGAATATGTACTTTCATGTCAATACTTTCGACAATGTTCCTTGATTTGATGTAAGCACAGATCAACCACCTCTAGTTTATCTACTATGTGGGCTTTGCAATAAATCATGTAGTGGTTAGAATATCAAACATGTCATTGGCTTACTACTATCAAAATTCGGAATAGGAACAGTTTTGGGCTAGGCCTGTTGGTCCTTATCTGATCATGTATTTGATTTGTGCATTGGTTAATGAATAAATGAACAGAATTTTGAAAATTGAATAAACAAATATCTACTAAATTAGTTATTGATTAAAATAATGTCACCTTCAGATCCTAATTGTTCAGCAATCTTTGTCCACATATTCCTTTGAACATCACGACGATATCTTTTGTCTCTCATATCCCACAATGAAACATGCTCTTGAACCAAACTTATCAACTTTTCATTTTCCATAGTTACAACTTTACAAAACAGAATTAAAAAAAAACAAGAATGTGAAACAATGTTGGAACAATTTGTTGTCTCAGCTCGACTAGTTAGTTCGGCCGGATAGAGCCGGAAAATCCCATTCAATTCGGAATTGTATTGATCGGCCGGAGACGGCCGTATGAACCTGTTGCAATGGATGAGCATCTATTCCTTTTTTGCAAGGGGATTCGTTCGGTCGGGTTCGGTAGTTTTCGGCCAATGCTAGTTCGGACTAAAAACGGTTCTAGTGGACGGCCCACCCAAGTAGATATCTCATGCTATAGGGCGATGTTCCAAATTTCACTGATCACTCAAGCCGATAGTCCTATAGTGAGGTTCACGTTATAATGGCAGTGGAGAAAGATAAGAGAACAACGTTGCCGATCCTCTGTCTTGTCAATGCCTTATACAGACGGTAGCGATACAGGTTTATTGGTGTAATATTTACTGATCATTCTCGTTTAAAATAATCAATTAAAGTTTATTAAGCAGGAAATTATATTTTTCAATAATTTCATAATGAATTTACATATTCATTGAGAGTGTAAGAACGGCACAGTATGAGAGACTACCAGCGTCACGAAAAAGAACTCCTACAGTGAGGTCCACGTTATAATGGCAGTGTTTGATAAGCAATGGTATTGCTATCCTTGTCTATCATTCAACAAAGCGGATAGCGATATCTTTTTCTCGCTTTGCTCTGTTTCCAGATCTTCTTTTAACAATGTAGAAGTTTAAAAGACGATCTGGCAACAGAGCAAAGCGAGAAAAAGATAGCGCTATCCGCTTTGTTAAATGATAGACAAGGATAGCAATACCATTGCTAATCAAACACTGCCATTATAGTAGTTCTTTTTCGTGACGCTGGTAGTCTCTCATACTGTGCCGTTCTTGCACTCTCACCCCAACAAAACAGTAATAATAGACAGTAGTCGATGCTACTTTGCTTTCTATTTTACATGAGTAAACAGAGTGGGTATCAAAGATATATTCAAAATATATAGAATCAATTATAATAATAGGACACTGCATCTGTAGCAGATTTATAACATGGAAAGAAACAATCACAGAATAATTATTGTGCCTGGATATAAAAAGGAAATTAATTAGGCGAAATTTTAATTTTCAAGAAAACTATTGAGAGTTAAAATCGAGTTTAATATCAAAGAGAGCACACTATTCAAAATGTATGAACATTATTCATATCCAGAAAAAATTCTAAACTAGGGTAGGTAACAAGTTTTGAAATCCTAATTTTTCTGACTTTGACACTACAATTTGTGCATTTTCATCAATTTTGATTGAAAAAGTTCATAAATTTAATCAATTTTGACAACATAATTCAGGCTAGTTATTTACTCAGAAATGTAATTCATAGTGCAGAAACAAAGCTTGAATGAATTTTTGAACAATTCAAACAAAAACTGAGTGATAATTTATCTACGATTTTATTCTCAAGTAAAATTATCATTATTAGGTCCATTATATGGGCATCCATAAGTACTTTATAGTTGAAAATATATAAGCTATAAATTTTCTGAAAAATTACATTTGGAAATCACACACAAAAATAAAACTTTACTTGAAAGATATTCAAACAAACCGCATGAGTACAATAATTTGATATGATAAAACATGGTTCGTTCAGTTATAAGAATGCCTTCTTACGTCCATGTTCTACATCAAATATCAATAATAATTAAAAATCAGCTTTTAAAAATTTAAAGATATAATCCAACAGGGAGTTCGTATTCCTAGTCATAGTATATCTGCTTATAATAACAATTGAGAAATTGAATTTGTAAAGATATGTTCTTGGAACTGATGGTTCCGTTAGCTAGCCATAGTTCTTAGGTGAACGATATTTAAATATGAATAATATTAAATAGGGAAGAGATAATAATAATAATAATAATAATAGGGAAGAGATTACTATATTATAGTAAATCTATTTCCAGTTTGCATCATGCAGTGTGCCAATCTCTTCAAACCCTATTTAGCTATTAAAATGAGTTACCAATTATTGAAAAGACCCGCCTTATTATTGCTATCTAAACTTGAGAGTATTTAGTATTCAGCAATAGTAATTAAGTGATACTTTTCCCAATTTTTCATATTCTTTGAATACCAATTTCTTTGAAATCATACAAAATCTTAGTTGTCTTTTGTGTGTAGGCCTACACAAATATTTTTCTTGCTTTTCCCATGGACTCTCAAATCTCTATTATGTAACACATGCACTCTTTTATAATTTGAAAATTCTAAATTCAGTTAAACCAGTTCTACTCACATCCTTTCCAGCCATGTTGGCTTCGATTTCCTTCTTCTCCAAACCGGTGATGACCTTCATTGTGTCGGGAAATTCTTCCGGTACTGTTGATAAAAAATAATTTTGATAATTTTACCAGAGTTCAAAACAGAATATTAACTTTAGTCTAATTTAGTAACATAATAAAACGAATTGGCATGAAGTAATATATAAATGGATGTTTAATTTACCCATGAAAAATAATAGTTACGATGCTTTGTCCTGAAAATAAGTGACTAAAAGCCAGATTCTCACAAATCAGTGAACATGTAAGGTACATTGAGAATATTATTCCCATAAGTTCAAATGGGAATATTCATACTAGCTCAGCCAGGCTGAGTATGAATACTCCCATTTGAAGTTATGGGCATTATGTTTTCACTGTTCCCCACACGTTCACTGGCACTGATATGTGAGAACCTGGCTTCAGAAGAAATGTTATTTACTGAATTCTGGTTATTCTGAGGTGTAGCCTGATTCCTAACTCTGCAAGATACTGTAAGACAATAAAACAATAGAGAGAACGGTTCAGAGAAGAGGTGAGCTGATTGGTGAGTGAAAGGGAGTCTATATGCAATATATATATCAATGCCACATCAATATTACTTCCCTTGCCCTATTACCATAGGTAAGGAAAGTATTGCTTTCCGAAAAATTAAGGTACCCAATTTGTAAATTTCTATACGTTTCAAGGTCCCCTGAGTCCAAAAAAGTGGTTTTTGGGTATTGGTCTGTATGTGTGTGGATGTGTGTTTGTGTGGATGAGTGTATGTGCGTCTGTGTACACGATATCTCATCCCCCAATCAACGGAATGACTTGAAATTTGGAACTTAAGGTCCTCACATTATAAGGATCAGACACGAACAATTTCGATCAAATTCAATTCAAGATGGCGGCTAAAATGGCAAACCACCGGGATTACTGAATATGAACATGGATAGGGAAACTTTTCTAGGAAGTGAAAGAGTTAGTTACCTAAGGGGTAAAAACATAGTGTAGTGTCGAAGACACAGGTTCGATTGAGTGTTGAAAATAATGCAGTATCTAATGGGTCAAAACATAGTGGAGAGGTATGTTTTGACCTATTTAAACACATACATTATTTTCGCCACACTGCACAGAAAGCAGCTGTTTTCCAGTCCCTACGTAGATCTGAAATACATTGTTTGCAGACGACTCTCGTCTGACGTCAGAACAGGTTTCTTTCCGGCTAAGGCTGTACAGAGTACCCTTTCCAGCCAACTAACAGGGAACTAAGAAAGGTAAAAGAGAAATGAGGGGGTCAGAATAAAAGGGGTCCAAGTGACATTTTCCATTTCTTCGAGTTACCTACAGTAATCGATAGTTGAAAGTGGTAAAAATCTAGTATACAAGAGGTATAAGCGTAAGTCTAATCAGTGCTGACATCTGGTGTAAAATTGTTGAACTCCATTTTCAAACAGCTGTTTATTCGATTAAAAAAGGGATCCAAGTGACTTGGATCCCTTGTTTACAGGACAACGGTTGCTCGTATCCATCAAATTAAATTTAACCTTGATTAAGCCATCTCACCAAGCAAGAGATACCTCAAGAACCAATTAGCGAATCAGATAATATTGCAATGAGGTCATTAATCATTGTTCAATTGCTGGTAAATTTGATATATTTATGTGTAGCTAGACAATAGAGTTTTGTTTGGTGAACAAGGGGTACAAGTGATACTTCTCATCACTATTTAGCTGATAATTGAGAAAGGAGAGCAATTTGAGACATGAAACTGTACGTTTGATTTGGTAAAAGTATACTGCATAGTTAGAGGAATAGGTGAATATCATTTCAAGAATAATGAATTAATCAATATAAGTAAACTTTAGCTCAATTTTCTCGAGACTAACAATATGTCACTTGGACCCCTAGTATTATAACCCCTTCAAATGGTCTTTAGCATAGAGAGCTACTGTATCGGATTTTTGGATAGCTGATGCAATGCATCTATTTATTGTCTATTTTGATTTGAAAATCATCACCTAACCAAGCTAGATGACAACTCTACTTGACAACATTAGCTGTTGGAACGCACAAGAGACCCACGAAACCGCCTAACTTTTTTGGCGTCAGCTACTCCTGTAATGTGGCGAAAAATATCGTACGCGACTCTCTCAGAAAGGTATTAACGGTAATCGGATAGCATAAACTAGCCTCATACCGTAAACACTAACTTTCTTGCTTGTAGCGTAGTACGCTATTTCAACTCTCTCACGGTAGAAGCTTCGCTGCTCCACTGGTTTGACCCTAGGGGAGTTAACGGGTTGTTTGAAGTTTGAATTGACATTATAATTTCTTGAAAATATTATGTATCATCGACGTATTCTCAATGTATTGGCCTCTAGACGGTCTCGTTGTAGTCAAAACTTGATGGAGTGAAGATGATAGATGGGAGAGTTGAAATGAAATGCATGTATTCAAATGTGTCTGAATATAGTGGAGCGTTGAAGGTAGGGTAGCAAGGGAAAAGGAGACATTCAGATACATGCATTATTAACATCATGCTACCTTTTCTGGTACCCTCTACCTACTATGTGTTTGCCCTAAGGCAGGAAAGAAATCAGACCACTTCAGATTACGGTACCTAAAATTCAAAGAACTACAATTCTTTGGTCACGAGTACCTAAGCATAATAATTTATTGGTTATGCCTAATCCATTTACGATATGATTAACAATATATATTTGAAAACTTAAACAGCATATGGGCTGTGAGTTAAGGTGCAGTTACTTAAAGGCGTGTTGATACGCGTCGTTCGAGACGCGCATCTATCAGCTCGATGCGTCGCCTCTAAGGCCCTTGTTATACGGACATAAAAAACGCGACAGATAAAACGCCGACGCTGAACTAACAATTCAGTGCTGTTATACGAGCAGCAATAACGCCGCGTCGTCGACGCCAGGGAGCTGTTATACGAGCAGCAAACACGCCGCGGCAGGCTCCTAGGGAGCCAATAGGGAGAAGTGTACGCCCGGAGGAGTATGGTGGGGGGGAAGTACGGATCTGCCGCGTAAAAGCTGCCCGTATAACAGTACTCGCGTCATTTCTATCGCGTTTTTTCTGCCAATTTTACCGGTCCGGTCGCGTTGTCGACGCTGACGCCGGGTTTACAGGGTCCGACGCGACAGATAAAACGTTCGTATAACTTGCACACAGTGACGTCCATTGCTCGGTAGGCTTGGCGTCTACGTGGCGAAAAATCTGTCGCGTTTTTTCTGTCCGTATAACATGGGCCTAAGGAATCGCACCTGAAAATTATTTTTTTTTAATCTATGCCTTTACCCTTTCAAATTAGGTCGGCAGTAGCCTTCTCTCATTCTCCTCGTCTCACCTTAACTAGTCTCCTCTCTCCTCCACCCTCTCATTCCTATTCCTTCACCTTGACCACGATCTTCCTCATCCTCTCACACAATCCATAATCAGCACCTTACTTGCTCTCTCTCACATATTCTTCATCACCTTTTCTCCTTGCTTTCTAAAGTCAATAATGATAAGCACAGTATTCAATGAAAAAATACAACAAATGAGAGAACATACCTTACATGTTTTTTGTCAATTTTTACTGAAACGCAAGCACTCTCATGCAAATATCAACTTCTCAAAAGTAGCCTATTACCTAAACGTACTAAGGCTTGTGCATGTAAGCAGATATCATAGCCTTTATTTATAATTGACTTGAAAAAATTAGCCTACATAATCGTAGGCTAAAACACATTGCAAGAATTACTTTTAAATTATTGACTTATTAACAAGAAAACTTAAAAGTTGGAACGGTAGCCAAGATAAGGTACGGTAGTGAGATTGCATTTTACACAACCTAACATTAATGCTTTTGATGAGTCAATATAAATTCGTTTTTATAACAATTTTTTGTCTAATAGAATTTTTTTTCGACTGTTATTAGTGGTAATATTACAAGATACCTTGATTAATAATATTTAATTCATGTATCTAGGCACCGTAAACCATTAAATGTTTCCAGTGACCTCTAAACGCAATAAAGTAAAAATTAAGATGTTCTTACTTGCTGATCTCACAGAAGATGTGAATAATCCTCGCCTTGTGATGTTCAAAGCATTCCTAACGAGAAAACTTGCCATTTTTCGTAAAAGAATTTACAATTTCAAGCAATAAAGACGAATGTGATTAGGCTTGAAAATGAAAATGCAGTGAGATCAAACACCAAAACACCTGATTTGACCTGACGACAAAGTCGATTTTTAAGAAAATGTCTATTAACAGCTGATAAGAACAAAGATATTATTTCAAACTATAAAAAATATTCCAAAAATCTTATTTGATTTCATAGTACAGAACTTTTAAAGAGAATTCAAAAGATAAATATAAATAATGACGTTAGATTTCATGAAGGTATTTTTTTTTCAAGAGGTGGCCACACTGTAACTTGTAAAAGGCTCCAAATACAAAATTCTCATCTGTAACAACATTTTGTAGATTTATCGATCTATTCAATATTTTTTAGCAACTGATTATTGTTTTAATTGGAGTAGTAGTCGTAAAATATTGGGTTAGATTATTCAATTAATTTTAAAACCACTCATGCCATGCATCGGTCCTAAAGTCCTATGGGGACAGAAGTTGATTTTGAGGTTATGTTGTTCATCAAGTTTACCAGGTAATAATAAATTATCTTCTTGTACTTTATTATTAGTTGAATAGTTGTAATTTATTAATGTTATAATTCAAAGCTTGAACGATGTTCAGGGGTGATGGATTAATGACTATTTTTTCACTCAATGACAGTCACTGTAAACGTTATACTTATTTTCTTAATTTATTCCTCCTTCCTATATCCTTGACTGGATAGATGACGTCAAAAAAGCAAGATGGCAAGGTGACAGCTCTAACTATATTGTCCTTGTGTGCATCAAAATACTCATTGACTGAGTAGAATGGGTTTCTCTTCAGCCAGATCTCAACTCTGTTTTTAAAAGCAATACACTGCAGGTTCTTCATACTAACAGGCAGGTCATTGTACAGGCGCAGTGAAAATATTGGGAAGAAGTCCTTCCTGTTGTTGGTTCTGCAGCGTGGTATGTCAACTCCTTGTAGCATGCACATGATGATCAGTCCTCAGGGCCCTCGGTGTCCTTAACATGCAGCAGACCAGACAGTAGGCTATGTACTGGTTGAAGACCGTAAGGATGCCCAGTTCAATGAAGATAGGCCTACAGCGCTCACAATGCCCTGCTGAGGTGATCACTTCAGTGCTTTCTTCTGGAGCATCAGCACACTCTTGCAGCCCGGCTCATGCCCCCACAGTAAGAATCCATACTGCAGATGGGAATGGAAAAGGGCAAAGTATACCATCACCAGATCTTTTCTGCTGAGTCTACGCAGCAGGTAGGTTACCCATGCCATCCTGGTGCAAACTCCATCAATGTGGCCTGCCCATGTCAATTTGGAGTCAATGACAAATCCCGAGAGTTTTACCACTGATTTATGAGCAGAGTCAGCAAGGCTACGAAGTACACAGACTCCTCCTAATTCAAGCAGAGCCTATTTCTCCCGAACCACTGCTTGGCATCATCAAAAACTCGCTGAGCCCGCAACCCAGCTTGATCAACTGTCCGCCCTCTAGAGTATAGGCCTATTGTGGTGCCATCCGCAAACATCAGCGCCGGTCCAAGAATCCCAAGATCATTGATCATGACCAGGAAGAGTAGTGGGCCCATCACCTATCCCTGTGGCACGCCATGATCAACTTGCATAGGCTGTGAGAGAACACCTTCAATGGATACGATCTGCTTCCTTCCAGTCAAGTAGAATCTGAGGGTCACAAGCACCTCATCACCAAGTCCATACCCGGCAAGGTTTTCTAGAAGGATTCCATGAGGCACGCAATCAAATGCCTTGCTCAGATCAGCAAGGACCAGGTATTCAAAATCTCTCTCCTCAAATCGAATTTGTTAGCTTCGAATTTGAGGCTTTTTTTAAAGCCTCAAAGGCTTTAACAATATAATCAATCATCTCTGAGACAGCTGTAAACGTAGACCTTCCACTTCTAAAGCCATGATGGGCTAACTTACCATTTTTTTTTTTAATAAGGCTGGACACTAACAGTTGAACATGCATGTTTCTCATGCACATACACATGTTCATCATCAGCGAGAGACTGCCTTATAAAATAAGGAACTCAAATAGAGAAGCGAAATATAATTATATAAACAAAAAATCGGATTGACAAAACAATTTATGACGACTATGTTCTGCCGTTAGTGGCCAGCCTAAGACGAGAATATCATCTCTTGGATTACCATTATCTTTCCAAGAATGGGCCGTTGTAAAATCTGACAAAGCATCTATTGGAACGGTTCCACATGTTATTCGTTCCACTACTACGTAGACATCATGTCGTCATCATGTCTGTCTGTCTGCGCGCTGTGTCTTTTGTGCGTCTGCGCTGACCAGTGACATCACAGTCGCGGTTCTTTGCCACTGCTCTAGTCAGCTGGTTTTCTATACTTCTATTCGTACCTTTTTCATCGGATTGTTTGCCGTTGCAATTTTAATATTTGTGCTATTCAATTTTTTGGAATTTAATCTTGTCTTTAGGCATCTTACCTTTTAGATATTTGCCACTTTTTCACCAAACGTTTGTGGACGTTTCACATACGTGGCTGACATTTCCGCCTTCCCTTTTTGTTACTAGTGTCTTTTGCCTTTTGCTGTTTGTCTTTTCATGGAGGTCGGCGAGTGTGCTTCCTGCGCTCGGTCTAAACCTTTCATCTGAATTCATCGGACTTACAAAACGTTTTTAAAGTGTGAATTATTCTTCAAATTAATTCGTTTGTTCTATTCTTCAGTGTGATTCAATTATTCATCGAGTTCTTCACTCAGTTACTCTGTTAAAATTGGATAAACTTTGTCAAAAATTGCAACCTCGTGTGAGCGTTTCATCGCTATTCATTTGATCTACAGAACCTTTTTAAAGTGTGAATTATTCTTCAAATTAAATCATTTATTCTATTCTTCAATTGTGAGTAAATTATTCATCGATTGCTTGCTTATTGCTTTGATAAACTTTGTAAAAATTACAACCTCATGTAGGCTTCAGTTGCCATTTTTCTACAGTTGGCTTCACCTCGTGAACCTCAAACTTTCAAGTGCATCATCTCTACCGTTTGGAAATCAATCCAAAAATTCCACAATTTGAAGATCAGATTATTCGTTTGGAATTCTACTCGCTTCAGCCTACTTTTCCATTGGGGGATTCGCCTGCTGTAGTGGACGTTTCCATGCTTGTCATCGCATGGCCAGATCACTTCATCGCTTGCTGATGACCTGTTCCTGTTGGTATTGCGGAATCATTGCCTGTCTGCCTGGCCGCATCTCCTCTTCAAAATTTTATTCAGGTTATGTAAATCGTTCTTTTCAATTTTCATTTACGTATGCATCATTATTGTTTTATTAATGTCTATCTTGACATTCAATTCACTAAGGCCACCGACGCCTATTAATTCATTGGATTTGACAGCTACCCTTGGCTTTACAACATCTCAAAACGCACCTTTGGCAAATTTTCAGTTGCCTCAGATTCCGCTTCCACGCTTCAATGGGGAGCTTTCAAAATGGCAAGCATTCTCAAGTGCTTTTACTAATATTATCGGTAATCAAGATAACATTAATGATTCATTGAAATTTTTCTATCTTCGTCAATCACTCAGTGGTGAAGCTCTTGCTAGAGTGGAACACATTGAAGCTGACGAAAATGGTTTTCAGTTTGCATGGAACCTCTTAAGGGAGAGGTATGACAACAAGAGATTAATTGCTGCCAGGCACGTCACGGCAATTGAATCTCCGCCTACCATAAAGCGTAACTGTCCACAATCATTACGGGCATTCATTGACTTTTGCAAGTCCCACATTACCGCACTCGAAGCGCTTCAACTTGGAGTCCAAATCAAGGACTTGTTGTATATGCACAAAATGTTGTTGCAGTTGGATACTGCTACTGTTCGAGAATGGGAAAAGAGTGTTGGTATACACAACATTCCCACCATTGATAAATTTTGGAATTTTTTGGAATCACAATGCAAAATCATGGAAGCTGTTGCTTCAAGCTCAGCTAACCATCATCAAGGAAATGTACAGCAAGGTACATCCAACTCGGTTGGTGCTCATAGCAAGCCGAAGTTCAACCAAAATCAATCGAATGTTCAAGCTAGGATGCAGGTTACTACCTCTTCTATGTCACCTTGTAGTTTTTGTAATTCTGTTGGTCATTTTCCAAATCGTTGTAATGAATTATTGAAGTTGCAGGTTACTGATCATTGGAATGCTGTCCGTGACAAAAGGTTATGTTATAATTGCCTCAAGCCTTTCGCACCCAATCATGTTTGTTCCGACAAATCGTGTACACTTTGTGGCAAGAGTCACCACACTGTTCTTCACAGGTCGTATCCTCAATCACGGGACACTCAGCCTACTTCTAAGGATAAGGTAACTTCAAATCTTATTCATTCTCAATCTTTTGCTCCCTCCAAGGGTAAGAATGCTGTTTTGAATTCCGTCATGGTTCAGAATACGGAAACAACTAAGCAAGCTGTTTCTCATGCAGAACAGCCTCAGAAGAACTCTCATGTCACGATGAGCTCTACTTCGTCACTGTGTTTGCAACAGCAATCAACTGTCGCCTTGTTACCTTCTGCCGAAGTTTTGGTTCAATCTTCTAGTGGGGAATTTATTAAAGCAACCGCGCTTTTAGACTCTTGCTCTGATTGTAATTTGATGTCAACTAGGTTGGCTGAAAAATTGTCACTTGTTACCTTGTATTCTGACACTTTGATTCATAGTGTAGGTGAGAATAAGACCAAATCATCTATTTCTCATTCGGTTTGCTTGTCTTCTACTGATCGTTCGTGGTCGGTCGAAGAAAATTGTATTGTAGTTGATAGCATATCATCTAATGTTCCTAGTGTGAACATTGATCTTTCCAAAATTTCAATTCCTGTTGAACTCAAATTAGCGGATCCATTGTTTGATCAGCCTAAGCCTGTAGATCTGTTACTTGGTGCTGGCATATTTGCATCTGTTCTTCAGCCTGGTAAATTGTATCTAGCTCAAAACGCTCCCATCCTTCAGAAACCAGTCTAGGTTGGGTCATATTGGTTCTTGTGAAACCATTCGTCCTATTGCAGCACCTCGTTCGTGCCTCCCTGCTTCGCCTGTGGCCACTCCCCGTAAGGTCATATCGAATTTTCTAACTTCAAATGATGTCTCGCATCAGCTAGAGAAATTTTGGAAGCTGGAAGAAATCTCTCCTCTACTTCCTCCCTCACCTGAGGTTTTGAAACTTGAGAAGCACTACACAACCACTACCACGCGTCTTGAAGATGGATGGTTTATGGTCACTCTTCCCAAAAAGGATAATTTCCACTCATTGGGTCATTCCCGATTTCAAGCATTGAACCGATTTCATTCATTAGAAAAACGGTTATCATCAAATGTTGAGTTAAAAACTCAATACACAGCTTTCATGGAAGAATATCAACAGTTGAATCACATGTCACCAGTGCCTCCAGCACCGGATAATGAAAAATGCTACTTCATTCCTCATCACCCGGTTTTTAAACCTGATTCGACCACTACAAAATTACGTGTAGTATTTGACGCTTCTGCTAAGTCTACCACTGGAACATCGCTTAATGAAGTATTGTATGTTGGTCATACAGTTCAGCCTGAACTGTTCGATATAGTTCTGCGCTTTCGCACATATCAAATAGCCTTCATTGCGGACATTACTAAAATGTACTGTCAAATCTTAGTCCATCCCTCTGACCGCAACCTTCAGAGAATATTTTGGAGATCTGATGCTACTCTACCCATTCAAGAATTCACCTTGAATACTGTAAGTTACGGCACTTCGCCGGCAGCTTTCTTAGCTACTCGTATGCTTCATCATTTGGCCGATCTTGATACGGCACCCAACTCTGCTGTAGCTAATGTCATTAAAAATCACTTTTACGTTGATGACCTTATTTCTGGTTCTTCTTCGGTTTCAGAAGCTAAACATTTAGTTCAACAATTGATCAGCACATTGGCTCAGGGTGGTTTCGAGCTTAGGAAATGGTTGTCCAACTCGCCTGAAGTTCTCGCTACTATTCCTTCTGATCTGCTTGAAGCAAACACTTCCAAACCGTTGTCTAATTTCAATGATAGTGTGGTCAAGGCACTAGGCCTCATTTGGAACTCCACTCTAGACGTCTTGACTATTTCCTCTAATGTTGCTGATGTATTGCATAAAACATCTTTCACTAAAAGAGAGCTTCTCTCTTGCATTTCAAGCATATTCGATCCATTAGGTTTGATTTTCCTGTGGTCATTTTACCCAAAACACTTTTTCAAAAACTCTGGTTATTAAAGATTGATTGGGATCAAAAAATTCCGCAAGATCTGTTGGAAACTTGGTTGAAAATTCTGCATGAATTGCCGAACATTGTTAACATTTCACTTCCGCGTTGTGTGTTATCAAAGGACTCTGATGCCTCGCTTGAGTTGCATGGCTTCGCCGATGCTAGTCTCACTGCTTACGGCGCCTGTATTTACGTCAGAAGCACCTCTCTCGGTAGCAGTCAAACTAGGTTGCTCACTTCCAAGTCCCGCATTGCCTCTTTGAACCCAGTTCTCTCTGTTCCCAGATTAGAACTACTAATCTGCTACTTTCACGTCTTGTGAATAAGGTTTTAAAGGCTTCAAATCTTACTTTTTCTAATGTGTATTTGTGGACTGACTCGAAAACAGTCTGTGACTGGTTAAGAGCCCCTCCTGATCGTTCTAATATTTTTGTAGCTGTACGCATCTCTGAAATTCAGAATTCAACGTTTAACTTTCATTGGAATCATGTTCGTACTAGTTACAATCCTGCTGATTTGATATCTCGAGGTTGTACACCCAATCAGCTGGCCGCTAGTCATCTGTGGTGGAATGGTCCTTCATGGCTATCTATGCCGAATAGTTCTTGGGATTCTTTCTCTAGCAATGTTGCTATTTCTCAATCAGTTCAGGTATTAGCTACTACTTCGTCTCGTAATGATGTTATTTCAGGTATAATCAATAGTTGCTCCACCTATCACAAAATCGTTCGTACAACAGCATATGTTCTACGGTTCATTCATAATTGTAAAAAACAAAATTCAGTCACTCCGCGTTTTGGTCAATTAACTATCTCTGAAATTTCAGAAGCTGAAAATTGTATCTTCAAATCTATTCAAGAAGAAGCTTTCTCTGCCGAACTTGAAGCATTGCGTCAAAATCAGGAGCTATTGCCTAATAGTTCTATTAAAGCCTTGTCACCATTCGTTCATTCAGATTCTCTGCTCAGAGTTGGTGGACGTTTGCAAAATGCAAATGCTTCATTTGATTACAAACATCAAATATTGTTGCCCAGCAATCACAAATTCACTCGTGCATTGATTGTTGCTCACCATCGTTGTATAAGTCATGCTGGGGTGCAGGCCACCATGGCCAGTGTAAGACAACGATTTTGGTTTCCCTCCACCCGTCGCACCATCAAAAGTGTATTGTGGCATTGCATATTGTGTTTTCGCTTTTCGGCTCTTCGCTCTGAGCAAATCATGGGTAGTTTACCAGCGGCCCGCGTTCAGGCTAACTTTCCCTTTTATAATTGTGGTTTGGATTACGCCGGTCCTATTTCCATCCGTGTAGGCGGCCCCAAATCTCGTACTTTTTCTAAGGCATACTTGTCGCTGTTTGTGTGTATGGTAACTCGTGCCATTCATATTGAAACTGTCTCGGAACTTACTTCCAAGGCATTTATTGCCGCTCTGATTCGTTTTTCTGCTCGTCGTGGCATCCCGCATTCCATTTTTTCGGACAATGCCACAACTTTCGTTGGTGCCAACAATGAGCTACGTGAGCTCCACGAATTTTTGTCCTCTGATCGTCTCAAATCAGATATTCATGACACTATGTCTGTACTCAACATCCAATGGCACTTCATTCCCCCTCGGGCTCCACACTTCGGTGGACTCTGGGAGAATGCGGTAAAAAATTTCAAACGCATATTCCGTGTAGTCACTTTCAACAAGGTATTTAACTTTGAAGAAACCTGTACTCTTGCTGCTCAGGTCGAGGCCATCTTGAATTCGCGCCCTCTTGTTCCCTTGTCGGAAGATCCACATGATCTTGCCTACTTGTCTCCAGGTCATTTTTTGATTGGATGTCCACTTACGTCATTACCCTTCTTGCCGCCTAACACCAAACACATTGACCATTGTTCACATTGGTATCAACTTGCTGTTTCTATCCAGGAGCTTTGGGATAGGTGATCTCGTGAATATTTAACCACTCTTCAGAAAAAAGGCAAATGGTTGAACAGTTGTGAAAATTTGAAGGTCGGTACGGTTGTCATCTTGAAGGATCCTGGTTCCGCGCAGTCCACTTGGAAGCTGGCGCGCATTACTGAAGTTCATCCCAGTAAGGACGACAAGGTTCGAGTTGTCACTATTCTCACTCCCTCCGGCACCTTTAAGAGGGCTATTTCGAGTTTAGCACCTCTTCCCATTGATGAGGATTCTAGTTAATCCCCTTGCTCTTATGGTTCATGTTGTATTTTTAGGTTTCATTGTTTTTTCCCCTGGTTCTCACATGGGGCCCAGTTTTCAATTTCCAATTGCCTTGCCAGATTTTACATATTTCTTACTTTTTCTTATTGTGCCATACCCCCGTATGACACAAGGGGCCCAGTTTATGTAAAATCTGACAAAGCATCTATTGGAACGGTTCCACTTGTTATTCGTTCCGCTACTACGTAGACATCATGTCTGTCTGTCTGCGCGCTGTGTCTTTTGTGCGTCTGCGCTGACCAGTGACGTCACAGTCGCGGTTCTTTGCCACTGCTCTAGTCAGCTGGTTTTCTATACTTCTATTCCTACCTTTTTCGTCGGATTGTTTGCCATTGCAATTTTAATATTTGTGCTATTCAATTTTTTGGAATTTAATCTTGTCTTTAGGCATCTTACCTTTTAGATATTTGCCACTTTTTCACCAAACGTTTGTGGACGTTTCACATACGTGGCTGACATTTCCGCCTTCCCTTTTTGTTACTAGCGTCTTTTGCCTTTTGCTGTTTGTCTTTTCATGGAGGTCGGCGAGTGTGCTTCCTGCGCTCGGTCTAAACCTTTCATCTGAATTCATCGGACTTACAAAACGTTTTTAAAGTGTGAATTATTCTTCAAATTAATTCGTTTGTTCTATTCTTCAGTGTGATTCAATTATTCATCGAGTTCTTCACTCAGTTACTCTGTTAAAATTGGATAAACTTTGTCAAAAATTGCAACCTCATGTGAGCGTTTCATCGCTATTCATTTGATCTACAGAACCTTTTTAAAGTGTGAATTATTCTTCAAATTAAATCATTTATTCTATTCTTCAATTGTGAGTAAATTATTCATCGATTGCTTGCTTATTGCTTTGATAAACTTTGTCAAAAATTACAACCTCGTGTAGGCTTCAGTTGCCATTTTTCTACAGTTGGCTTCACCTCGTGAACCTCAAACTTTCAAGTGCATCATCTCTACCGTTTGGAATCAATCCAAAAATTCCACAATTTGAAGATCAGATTATTCGTTTGGAATTCTACTCGCTTCAGCCTACTTTTCCATTGGGGGATTCGCCTGCTGTAGTGGACGTTTC
Source organism: Nilaparvata lugens (assembly GCF_014356525.2). Taxonomy (NCBI): domain Eukaryota; kingdom Metazoa; phylum Arthropoda; class Insecta; order Hemiptera; family Delphacidae; genus Nilaparvata; species Nilaparvata lugens. The sequence continues at coordinate 95,888,745 of NC_052505.1, read as the reverse complement.
CATGCTTGTCATCGCATGGCCAGATCACTTCATCGCTTGCTGATGACCTGTTCCTGTTGGTATTGCGGAATCATTGCCTGTCTGCCTGGCCGCATCTCCTCTTCAAAATTTTATTCAGGTTATGTAAATCGTTCTTTTCAATTTTCATTTACGTATGCATCATTATTGTTTTATTAATGTCTATCTTGACATTCAATTCACTAAGGCCACCGACGCCTATTAATTCATTGGATTTGACAGCTACCCTTGGCTTCACAAGTGATTTTCTGAGGCCACTGACGCCTATATAATTGTATTCAATTGTAGCAATTATTCTTTGGATTTGACAGCTACCCTTGGCTTCACAAGTGATTTTCTGAGGCCACTGACGCCTATATAATTGTATTCAATTGTAGCAATTATTCTTTGAATTTGACAGCTACCCTTGGCTTTACAAGTGATTTTCTGAGGCCACTGACGCCTATATAATTGTATTCAATAGTAGCAACTATTAATTCTCTGGATTTGACAGCTACCCTTGGCTTTACAAGTGATTTTCTGAGGCCACTGTCGCCTATTACTCGTTCTAATTGATGTCTGTCTTGACATTCAATTCATTGAAGGCCCATGTCGCCTATATTCAACCCGGACCATCCTCATTGTATTTATTAGCTACCCTTAGCTCTTAAGTGATATTTTAAGGCCAGTAACGCCTATTAATTGTTTGGTCAAAGTCTATTTTGACATTCAAATCACTGAAGGCCTATGCCGCATATATTTTTATACGTTACTTGCTGAGCATTTTTTTACAGCTTATTGTCATTTTTTTAATCATTATTATTGTACCTTAGTAATAACTTTCATTATAGCACTCAATTTATATTCATTTCAGGTATCATTATTACTACCTTTGCATTTATTGTCAGACTTCAATGGTCATTAATGTCATTGACCTAATTTCATTTAAATTTTGTAGTTCTCTACATTATTTCACATGTTGTAATTTTCCCAAGATTTGACTCATTGTTTTTGTATGTGGCCATCTGCCTATTATTATTTAAGATTCAAAGACTTAACCTACTTACAATTGCTTTTGTATGTGGCCATCTGCCTATTATTATTTTATTGATCTCAAGATATTTGATTCAATGTTTTTTGTATGTGGCCACCTGCCTATTATTATTTTATTGATCCCAAGATATTTGACACAATGTTTTTTGTATGTGGCCATCTGCCTACTATTATCATCTTATTATTATTAAATCTTATATTGTTGATTCATTTAGTCTTTTATTGGCGTACTTACCACACTTCAAGCTATCAGTATTTTTATGCACAGAATTCAAAGATTTATTTGTAGGTATTTATACCAACTATCAACCACAGTCCACTGCCCTGCCCTTGGATTCTGTCAGCCGTATTTGTATTTTTTTAGAAATTACCTGATCTTAATTAACTAGTAGTTCTGTGAACAGTAGACCTCACGCAGTATTCTCATCCACAAGTACCTGATTGAAACTATAGATCTTATGGAAGGAAATACAGCAATAGACTGGCTTCTCCACACATCTGTGTAATTACTTGTCAGCTGATTTATGATGAATATTTCTATAGTCTGATTTTTACTCTAATATTGGCGTATGAACGAGGCTCTTTTTTCCTTTTATATTATCCTTGAAATGCAAAATTTCCAAAAACCTTGTATATACGTCGACGCGCAATTAAAAAAGGAACATACCTGTCAAATTTCATGAAAATCTATTACCGCGTTTCACATATAAACATTTAAACATTGAGAGAAATGCCAAACCGTCGACTTGAATCTTAGGCCTCACTCCGCTCGGTCAATTACCTGATCTTAATTAAAAATTAAAAAGATTGAAAAATATTTCGCCATCATTCAATTGTATTTAAATACTAATTATCTAAATAGATTTGAACGTACCCAAGGCAATCAGATAATTCATCATTACCATTTGAAATAGAATTCTTACTACATACAAAATGTAGTGAGAATGCATCAAATGCTTCTAATTTAAAGAAACAAATTGACGTTTTGTTGGTTGTAGGTATCTGAAGGTCTGAAGTCCATCTAATTGGGGCAGAACAGTTTTTTAAGCATGTATCATTTTTCAAATTTGTGTGCAGACATTGCTCTAATGTCTCTCACCTTTTTATTGAATACCATAGCAGCCACATGTCAAAATTAAGTTACTGATCTATCCATTTTTCAACACAACTTCACTATCTCCAAGCAATTTTATAAGTTTTAAAGCTTATCTTTACCGCGATAATTACATATTAATGTAGTAGATATAAATATAATGTGCACTGTATTTTTCAAATGGAGTTGCAGTGATTTCAAGTTGTAAAACATGAGATACACACTTAATTATCATTTCGACCCAACTATAATTTAATGTTTTTGCAGTAAGTTAAAACTTCATTTTTCTCAAATAATAATACTCTAAATAAATTCCATTTAATATAGTTTAAGGCCTGGTTTCTAGAAGACTCAGTATATCTAATTGACCTAGAACCCGAGCCTGGAAGAAATAAGCATAAACCAAACTCTTGCATTCACATTTCTTCACTATTGTTTTTCATTCAAATACTATGTGGACAAGATTTATAATTTATGATTTTTTTTCTTTTTTCAGCCAATGTTGGCCGAACCCTGTCTTGTGAGATAAAGTGATGAATAACGTCTGTGATAAATTTGTTGAGGACACTTTTGTAAAAGTTTTAAGCGCAAATCTCACCGGAAAACGATGGGGACGTTTGCTGAAGTTACTGAAATTCAACTTGAAGTGTGTCAACAGCGGATTGAAACCGAGCTACCTGTGGGACATCGGTCCTGCCTTAGACTCCCAAACCATAACAAAACTAATTTGCCACCTAAAAAGTGAAAAACTGCTTTCGAATCCAATCTATGTTCTGTGCTATGAAAACGAAGTGTTCATTGTTAATCTGGAGTCAGTCGACAGGTTCTTAAACGAGTTTAAAGCCAGTTTCGTTGACTCCAGTTCAAAAACTGAACCCAAGTTGGTTGATGGTGACGTGTCAAGTCGTTTGACGTCCATTTTGAGACACAAAATTGAAACCTTTCTACACCAACACGAAAGTAATCTACTCCCACCTGACCAATCTCTTCACCTAGAATTTAACGACGATTCCGAAAGTATATTTCCTCCATCCATCTATGGGTTACTCCTAGGATATCCAGTAGTTTATTGGAACAGTTCCACGATTGATTCAAATAATCTTTCTTTCGTCCCGTTATCTGTTTACGAATTGACTATAGAAGAGGAGGAGGATGTTAATGTAAGTGAGAGTAGGAGTGTGTACAAATTTTCTGTACCCACCTCTTTAAATTTAGATAGTTTTGTTAGTGATTGGTTAAAATGGATGAGAGAATCGCTGAATGTCAACATGAGTATGTCTGTTGAAAATGTTGTGTTACCCTGTGTTCAGTTGTAATAAATATTAGAAATTGATAACAAGGACCTTTTAATCGGTATTGTCATAGCTAGTTGATTATCAAGAAATTAATTTATATGTTTTTTTAATTATAAAATAAATATTCAACCTATAAGGTAATTTATTTGGTCAAGATATAGCTTACTTCTAGCATATTTTTTGATAATTCTCTTTACTGTTTCATCCGTGATCATAGGGTATTATCAGCTTCAATTTTTCCAACAATTTACTACAGCTTATTGAGAATAAAGATGGTCTTGTCTTTTCAGAAGCCTGTTTCATAAAAATTACGCAATCTGAAAATCTTTAAATAAGGAAAAGGCGCACATATTAGACCTGGATAAGTCGGCCAGTTTTGTAACAAACTCATATGCCTAATGTGTGTGAGCTTTTTTTCTAAATTACAGGGTCTCTAATTTTGTATGAAACAGACCACAGAACTTGATTTTTTATAATCATGGAGAAAAGGTACAACACTAGTTTACAACTCAGAATATAATGTGAAGAAAATTAATAAAAAACTGCTTATCTATTCAATTCAAATCTATTTCAATTATTTTGTTCTGCCTCAATTTCCTTATAAGCCTTAACCAGCAACTAAGTATTATTATACTAATAAAATAATAATAATGATATCGAGTGACCTGGCTGGCTCAGGTCTGGTGTCAGAGTTTTCAGGTCGCAACTGATCAATTTTCAGGGCCTCTGACATGACCTAACGACTGCTTTTTCGGCAGCCGGGACCGACGGCTTAACGTGTCCATCCGAAACACGGGAGTGGCCCGAGATAAATATCTTGCCCGGGCCGGGATTTGAACCCGGGCCTCTGAATCATAAAGCCAGCATCTGATTCACTCGACTACGGCCACTCTTATTATACTAATTATATCATTTTATAATAAAAAAATGTAGTCAATAATTTCAGATGAACAGTAATTTTATAAAAATATACCTTTTAATAAAATATTCAGTACATAATCATTCAACACATTTAGGCAATCGACTGATTACTAAGGCACAGTATTTTTATAATATAGGCTGCTCAACAACAAGGAAATATAATCATGTATTAAATACTGAATTGAAACCCTATAAACATTGAGATACGGTAGTCATCCTCCAATAAATTAAAAATACATTTAAAATTAATGCAGGCTAGCTAGTAGGCGACCTTAACATCTTCAGCCGATAATAAATTTTTTTAATAAAACGGTAAATAAATTTTAAACCCTATTGCATTGGTTATCAACAGATGAAACCTTTCAAGTAAAATTGAAATCCGGTGGTTATGGTTTATCACTTGAGAACATTTCACTATGATAGTATAATATAGCAACAGACCATAGCTGTAGACTTACTGAAGGATAGTTGACTCATACTTGAGTCACTTGGGATTCACTTTCGAATGTCAGTATCCCTTATAAATAACACCAATTCCTCCCATTTGACCAATACTGATTGCAAGGTGAATCGGACAATAGACTCGTGAAGCTACAATTGTTCTAGACAGCTATTCGAAAGCACTTTGGGATATATTCTAGAGCATTCTAAAGTATATTCTAGAACATTCTAGCTTTAGAGTAAAGACCGTATTCATTCCAGCATTTTGATTTGATCCTATCCGACTCCAATTCTAATGTCTGCCACCTTTCTCCACCATTCAATAGCCACAGTAAAAGTTGTGCATACATTGAGCATATCTAGTGACAAAAATATTACACCTTACTTACAAGTAGATCAGTTCTTTTCAATTATTATGGTATTACAAAGATATATTGGAATAACCTATTTTTGCTGAGTTTACACTTTCTCGATGAGCAGAGCGATACCCTGTCCGCCTCCAATACACGCTGAGCCAACGCCCAGTTTCAGATTCTTTCTCCTGAAAAAATGAAGAAGATTGTTGAAAAATGTACATTTTGATCATTGAGGACATTCAAAGGGTGTTGCATTATTGCAGGTATAGATAATTCAATCACGAGAAAAGAAGATGAAATTGGAGAGGTGTGAGGGGAATTTATATATTAAATAAATAGATTATATTACATAAATTGAATCACTTGTGTTGGCATCCTGTGGTTGAATTAGAGATTTGAGGAAGACATCATTCTCACAATCTGGCAACACATATTTTAGAAAAGTGTAAACATAACCTTATCAATATTAATAGAAATACAAATCTCAGTAGCTTTTTTGGATTATTTTATCACAACATGTTCAACATACATGCCATTTTCAAGTGAGTTATTAAAATTTATTTAATGATTTATTGCTTGAAAATTTATTGATTTATTAAATAATTTATTGAAATCATTTGAAAATGACATGAATGTTGAAAAATGTTGTGATAAAAATTCAAAAAAGGCTACTGAGATTTCTATTTATATTACAAGTAGCCCTAAATAGAAAAGAGACAATAACCTTATCACTATTAGAGTAAGTTTGTTATATTTCAGTAAGTTTTATAGGTAGGATTTTGTTCTTGACGACAACTAATGTACATTGAAATGTATTTATTGGTGAATTAATTTATTCTTATAGTATTTGCGTTAGTTACCTGAGCTCGTGCACAATGTGCGCAGTGATTCGTGCGCCAGAAGCGCCGAGCGGGTGACCGAGGGCAATGGCTCCTCCGTTCATGTTCAGCTTCTCAGTGTCCAACTTCAGTTCTTGCTGGCAGGCCAGGGTCTGAGCACCAAATGCCTCGTTGATCTGCAACCCACAATTATTCATTCATTATTAAAAATTTGCACCACATCCTAAATTAGTATATAAAGATAGATAGACACTGTCTTGGTAAGGGATACTCGTGTTTACATAAAATTAAAAAAATCAAAATGTCCTTTTTCAACTTGTAAGTCTAAAAATGTTGTGGGAAATGAAATAAAGTTGAAAAAGTAAACTTTGTTTTTTAATTTTTGTACAGAGTGAGTCATATGTATGGGAACCCTTCAATAAGTCTAGATATAATACTGTATCTCCCAGGATAAGTTATTGGTCGAATACTCTACCTTTTGACGTACAACTGAATTTCAACTCCTCATAAGGGGGTGACTTAGGGGTTGTAACTCGAATATTTAAATGTAAACACCCATTGTGTGGTACATCATTTTAAAGGCCTTTCAAAAACAAGAAAGATGTCATCAATAAAAATGTATTATGTTACTTGTATCCAAAATGGCGGCTGATTAAAGTTTCAGTTTTTACTTGAAATTGTACTTGAAATATGAGGGGTTGAAATTCAGTTGTACGTCAAAAGGTAGAGTATTTGACTAATAACTTATCCTGATAGTTACAGTATTATATCTACAACAGTCTCCAACTTATTGAAGGGTTCCCATACATATGACTCACACTGTAAAGTGAATATAACCAAAGTGGACTAAATGGAAGCGGAAAATGTTTTTTGACATAAATTAAAACTGCAGTTACTGAATTATGATATAAGCCTCAAACACAAAAAAATTTGTGATGTTGAGTCCTGCTAAATCATTCTCCAATCAACTCATTATTGGGATGGGTGAAAATTCACACAGGACTTTCAAAAGTGACGATACGATGTAATTTTTGGGTAACATTTTGAGCATAGATTATCAAATAAAACTAAAATAATTGAGTTATTCCATTAAAATTGTAATGTATTCGAAAAAAATGATACTATCAATTGAATAACAGTAAAATGCCTAAACAATACCTTGAAACATGTATGCTCAAAATTGCATGATTACATTCGCTACGAATTGTGAAATGATCTGTTACCAATACTTTCAACTTTAGGCGCCCATATCTTACAAAATAGTAGTTCTGTGTACAGTAGACCTCGCGCTCAGTGAGTTACATTGAACTGTTGTTATGTTTTCTTAAAAATTAATGAATAATTTATCAATTTAAAATGTCTAGAAAAAATCCTAAATAAACATAGAGCTTTCTGTCCTATATCATACCGTGACGTGTCGTCCCGGAATGTGAGTGTGAGCGCTGTTATTAGGTCTGGCTGCAACTGTCTACAACGTTGATGGAAAGATACAATTTTCAAGATGCTCGATGTTTTTGAACGGGTAGTATTATAGCCAACTGTCTACTAACGTTAATGGAAAGACAAATTTTCAAGATGTTCGATGTTTTTGAACGGGTAGTATTACAGTCCACTAGACAGCTGATTTATGATGAATAATTCTATAGTTTGATTTTTACGGTAATATTGGCGTATGAAGGAGGCTCCTTTTTCCTTCCTTCTATATTATCCTTGAAATGCAAAATTTTCAAAAACCTTGTATATACGTCGACGCGCAATTTAAAAAGGAACATACCTGTCAAATTTCATGAAAATCTATTACCGCGTTTCGCCGTAAATGCGCAACATATAAATATATAAACATTAAGAGAAATGCCAAACCGTCGACTTGAATCTTAGACCTCACTTCGCTCGGTCAACTAACAAAGAACTATTTTCGTAAGGATGGTTCAGGCACGAGAAAAAATTGTAATAGCAGCGGCATAATAACAGCCGAGGTTTTCTCGTAACTCATCTACAAAGGAAATTATTTTATTTTGGTAACTTGATAGTATCCGAATCGTAAAACAAATGTTCCCAAATCTCAAATGCATATAGTGATGTCCACGTTATAATATCAGTGGAGAAAGATAGGAGAACAGTGTTGCTGATTCTCTGCCTTGCCACTTCTATAGAGAATAGCTGATGTAATATCAACTGTTCATTCTGGTTGAAAATAATCAACTATATTTTATTCGTCAAGAAAGTATAGTTTTCAATGATTGAATAATACATTTTCATAAGTTGAGATTGAATATTTTGTTAATAATGGTTATTTGTGCAACTAGTGCACAAAGTGACAGTTTGCTGCACCGAAAGAAAATTTTACGCACGAGCCGTAGGCAAGGGCGGAATGGTTTCTTGAGTGCAGCAGAGGAGCTTTGCGCACGTATTTCACATTAAATTTTCCTGTTGACATTGCTGGCGTGTATTTTGAATGCGAATTTGTTCTATCTATATTTTTTTAATAGAAAATATATTTTCAAATAAATAAAAATGAGAACTCATTAAATGATACATTTTGAGTATTATTAATTATTCATTATTTGAAATAATTTTTTTTCATTCATAAATTGATTGGTTGAAAAATTATTTAGAAATTCAGATTTACTCAAAATTATTCAAATTTTCAAATTAATTGGATTAATTTAATTTTTAATTTGAATAAATTATCGATTATTAATTTTCAATTGGATTATCAAGTAGTTTAAAATAAAATTAAAGTTGTTATCAATAACAAAATTATACAGACAAACATTTGATGGATTTCAGCCATCATTTTACCCATAATCAACCACTTTCCATTTTCAATGGTAACAGTAGGAAAAATTTAATTTCTACATTGTTGAAAAACGAACTGGCACGTTGCGGAGGTAGAAATGATAGCGCTTCTTCTTTGTCAAGAAAAGCAACACCAATGTCAATCAAATACTGCCGTGGACTCACTTTAGTGTAAATTGTGTAACAGTTTACCTCGACAATATCGACATCGTTGAGCGTCTTGCCGGCAGCCTTGACGAGACTGGCGATGGCGGGCGCAGGCCCAATGCCCATGATGCTGGGTTCGACGCCCACCACACTGTAGCCCACAAGGCGTGCCAGGGGCGTCAGCTGGTGCTTGGCTAGTGCCGCCTCGCTCGCCAGCAGCACGGCGCCCGCTCCGTCACAGATGCCCGACGCTGAGCCGGCCGTCACTACGCCGTCCTGACAAAATACATTAAAATGTCAATAAGTACATCAAAAATCATATGATAAACACTTCATTCACATGGGCTACTTAAACTATTTTAAAGTTTTTTTTTAAAAAAATAAAGGGTGCTTTAAGATTTTATATTGTTTTATTACACATAAATAGATACATAACAATTTAATCAACCTATAATAATTATAAAGGAAAGAATTGGCTTATACATGTACGGGATAGGAAATACTCGAATGACGCATCATCACGTCTCAACTACTAATCTGATTAACATGATTTTTTTCATAAAGATTCTTAATTTACCGATGACAATTATAGGCCTATTTAAGTTCTTCAAGATTTTCGTACTTCAAGTTTTTAATAATTCGATTGTATGGTAAGAAATGTTGTGGTATTTCTCCATAATTGAAAGAGTAAGACGTTGATATTGTCAATACAACTATACTTGTCCATAAATTAATTCACATCACAGAACCAGGTTTCATGGCAATACCTACCACATCTTCAGCTGATTGTTATTGTTTAAGGAACAGGAAATTCAATTTTAGGTTATTTGCTGAGGTTGTAAAAGGGAAGTAAAATGGGAAATATTAGTGGAAATATTGATGGATGAATGATTTAGAGGATGTTTTTCTATATTCTTGTATAATACAGGAAGGCTGGATCGAAATGAATCAACTCATTGCTAGACAATATGGGAGAGTTCCTTGGCTCCATTTCTGGTAACTGAATCTAGAGAATTATTATTATTGGAAGCACACGTTCAGGTACTAGTGCCTTAACCTTCCGGCAGTCGCGCTCATGTAAAAAGTACAACAGTGTCAATTTTTTTGCTGCACAAAACTATTGGATGGGGTGGTTTTAGTGAATGAGTCACCTATGCATTCCAAAACTTTCTCCCCATCACTCCACTGAGTTGCAGTATCAACCGAGCAATGGTTCAGTCTTTAGGTGCCATTTAGTCGCGACAGTGCATAAGTTGCACTGTGCATAATATAGGGAAAGACTGCATACGGGGACTGTAAACGAACCAATAACACAGAATGGCTTGCTTGGTGTACCTTATTGGATTATGAAATGGTAATCATCCAAATGTTCATAGGTTTAAAATGATCCAAGAAGATGGAAAAAGTAATTATACAATATTTATTTATTTATTTATTATTATTTATTTATTTATTCGTGAACAGAATCACAATCATATAAATATGATTAGGAAGGAACAACAGGCTTGGCCAAAATCTATTCCATTTCCAAATTTTGATAAATTAATAAAATGTCCAAAAAATAGGTTATGTTTCTACTGTAAAACGTTCAAGTTCAATTTTCGTTCAAAAATATATATAAGCTAAACATTTTGAATTAAGAGAAATTAGAACACCAAACTATATTCAAAAATAACACTTAATTATCACTTCATATTGAATTAATCAAGTTATTTTATAAAAGTTTGAACCCAAAAATACACACAACTTCTCTCACTAAGCACAGCTGTTGAATTTTGATCACAGTTTAATCACATATTAGTTAATATGTTATGACAGTAAACGTAGTACATAACACTTGGAAAATTGGATGTTGTAAAAATTACTACACGCGACTGCTCGTGTGATTGAGTAGGGCGCGACTACCGGAAGGTTAAGGGTTGTTTAAATTAGTCAAGTTTTCTTGACGTTTGTGTAAAATGAATGAAAATTGCAAACTTGGAGTCAAGTTTGCAAGAACAGAAAACTTGAATCCGCTACACCAAGTTTTATTTATTCAAGTAGATGTTGAACATGTTTGACTTTTGGATTCAACTTGAATCTTGAAGGTAAAATCCATCCTACAAATGGAAGAATGGGATGATAAAAACAGTTGGTAGGCAATGTAGAATGTATAAAAACAAACTAAATAAAAAAGTATGAAATAAAGAACAATTTGAGATTAATTAGATTTTTTACTTCAAGTTTACAAAATCTGGTGTGGCGCACTCACACAACTTTCCTTGCCGTTATGAAAATTGATCACCTGACGCTAGTGTAAAGGCGCATCTCAAGTCAAAGATCTGAGCTAGCTGGTGACAGGGCAATAACGTTGGATACACACGAGATCTGCTATCTCTTCATAGTGAATGATTTAATAGAATCAACAGTTGCCAACAGTTTGCAATTGAATAATTACATTTTCTCAAATTTCAAGCTTATTTTCAATTTTAGGTGAAAATGTTACTGTACATTAATTGCAGAGATTTTCATGCTCAATCTTTTCACTTACACACACACACACACACACACACACACACACAGACCAATACCTCTTTTTTGGACTCAGGGGACCTTAAAACAGATAGACATTTAGAAATTGGGGTCCTTAATTTTTTTCGGAAAGCAATACTTTCCTTACCTATGGTAACAGGGCAAGGAAAGTAAAAATTGCCCTTTCAACTTGAACGAAAAAAAACTTGAATTCAAGTAAGCTTGACTAATGTAAACGCAGCTTTATGCCACTTCCACACTCTTGCCAAGTGGGTACAGTCCGGGTCCTGTAGCTTTCCTATCGGGGAAGGGCCACTAGACTACAATACTACCCATTCAAAAACATCGAACATTTTGAAAATGTAACTTTCCATAAGCAACAGATGCTTTTTTGTATCTTCTCAAAAGCATCGTGTTGCATCCGAAAAGATACACATTGAGTTTTTTGGAGTTACGTCCAAAGCTGACATTCGTTCAACATGCTCTTTCAATTGTTGGTGATACGTTGCAACTCTCTCATTCATGAAGAATCTCTGTGTGTAGGAAGCTTCCTTCCCCTAGGGTCTCTAGTAGATATAAATTGTATGTTCTGAGACAACATGCGCCAGACTTCTCCACCTAACCTAACCTAACCATTAATTAGGTTAGGTTAGGTTGGATTTTAGTTAGGTTAGGTTAGGTGGAGAAGTCTAGCGCATGTTGTCCCAGAACATACAATTTATATCTACTGTCTCTGAAGCCTGATGTTTTTGCAAAGCCATGAATATTACCCAGCGAAACATACCTTGCCAACAAGCCGTTTGAAAGTCACCGAGGCAAAGCTATAGGACGCGTACTGTACAAATGATGACAAGCGCGAGAGTGTGGATGGCTACTGCTCTACCGCTCGCCTTCACTCCCCCCATACAGATGCATACATCCAGCCACTTGGCAAAAGTGTGGCGCCGGCATGATAGTCTCTGATTTACCTTTTTGAATACAAGAGGCAGCTTGCCGAGTCCCTCAAGGGTGGTCTGAGGCTTGGGGTGCTCGTCGCAGTCTACGACCAGCTCCTTCTTCTTTATGGTGACCGTCACTGGAGCCAGCTCCGCTGCGAATACTCCCGCGTCATGAGCTAAACAACAGAAAATTAAACATTTATTTAGAAAAATCGAGAATTTATTAATGGATCAATTCAGTTTTACTTATTAGTCGATTGAATTCCCATGAAGATCTTAGTAAATCTACAAAAAAGCTCTGTAAAGAATTACATTAATGGGTGAGAATTATTATTTCATACTCCCTATTTGTCTTTTTCTTTTTTCTTCTTGTCTTAATCTCCTGCCTTCCTCTTCCCCTTTGTCTTTTTTCTTCCTCTTCTTCTCATTGTAGTCTACTTATCTTCTTGTACTTCTGTCTTCTTTTTCCTATTTTTCACTTTATTCTTGTTTATGTTCTTTTCGCCACACTGCACAGAAAGCAGCTATTTTCCAGTCCCTATGTAGATCTGAAAGACATTGTTTGCAGACGACTCTTGTCTGACGTCAGAACAGGTTTCTTTCCGTCTAAGGCCAGAAAGAGTACCCTTTCAAGTGTGCTAAAACAGCTGATCAAAAAACTTTACATTATTTGAGTTTATTATTCAATACCGTAATTAAAACATTTATAATAATATCATCTTATTGTCATTTGAAAGAATAAAAAAGTATAAATTCAACCTCCCACATAATTAAACATAATCTTTTAGGTTATTTAGACAAATAGAATAAAAAATGAAAATACTTGGATAATTTCCTGATATTCAGATTACCTCAGATTTGCTAGAGCTATGATCTTCCACTATTGCTTTCGGAAGAGCTTAATAAACAATTACTATTCTCATATATATATTGTTTATTTTTCTGTGTGGCAAAAAATAGCGTTCGTACCACGGGCAAAAATGTTTTTCCGGCTCTCAATCTTTTCTAGTCCTCGGCCTACGGCCTCGAACTTGAAAACAGATTTCGAGCCGGAAAAGTCTAATTTTCGGCCCTAGGTGCGAAATATACTATTTCATTATACTCTCTTTTTGTATTTTTCTTGTTCTTCACTTGTATTTTTTTCTCCTCGTCCTTATCCTGTCTTCTTAGTATTTTTCATATTCTTCTATTCCTCTTCTTCTTCTTCTTACATCCGCTGTTATAGATGTTGTGGTTCTTCTTCTTCTTATCCCCCTCCTGCTCCTTCTTATCCCTCTCCTGTCTCCTTCTTATCCCCCTCCTGTCTCCTTCTTATCCTTCTCATTCGCCTCCTCCTCCTATCTTCTTCTTTCTTTTCTTATACCTGTTGTTGTTTTTGTAGTTCTTCAACTTCTTCTCCTCCTTCTTCTTCTCCATGTTCTGTTTAATATCGTATTAGTTTCGTCTTCTCTTCTCCTCCCAAAACTGTACTTCTTCTATCTACAAAGTAACCTACAACCTTCTACAATTAACTTTATGCCATAAACCTACCTCTCTCTCCTTCACATCATTTCCCTCTTCTCTATGACTTAGGGTTTCTCCATACTTAGCTACGCCTTGCTGAAATAGGTCCTATCTCCCAATGTTAAATCCAAGCTACGAATCTGTCCCGTTTACATACGTAGCTTGCATTTAACATTGCGCGATGGAACGTATTTCAGCGTAGCTAAGTGTGAAAAGTCCCTTACTGTAACCGGTATATCTTTCCATCATCACTGATCTAGAAGTCAGTGCTATTAAATTGATGAAATCTTATCTCGGTAATAGGTCCCAGGTTGTGGACTGGAATGGAGAATTGTCAGGCTCTGCTCCTTTACACTACGGAGTCCCACAAGGGTCAGTTCTGGGGCCTTTGCTTTTTCTTATTTCAATAAAAGTAATGACAGTCTTCAGTCTCTATATATATTATATGAGTGCTTGACGTTTGTGAAGAAAAATCTAGATTCATTCACTTTAGCTGATGAAATTCATGTTCATGTAACAAGGAGAAACCAGAATATATTCCAGTTAAGAGTCAGATTGGAGCGAACAAGTAGAAGCTTTCCCTCATCTGGTTTTAGGTTTTTTTAATATGCTACCTAACGAAATAAGGAGCCTGCCCCTTGTGACTTTCAATAGAAGGTTGAAGTCATGGTTGATCTCCAACCCCTTCTATTCTATTAATGAATTCAGGGAGGCCAACCTCAATTCGATGATTGCCAGCTCATCTGTACAGTAATATTATTTTATCTACCTATTATATTAGCAAGTTAACCACATTACTAATTTCATCTCTGAGGATTAAAACTTATTTTGCATGTACTAGTAGTTCTGTGAACAGTAGACCTCAGGCAGTATTCTTATCCACAAGTACCTGATTGAAACTATGGACCTTATGGAAATACAGCAATAGACTAGCTTCTCCACACATCTGTGTAATCACTTGTCAGCTGATTTATGATGAATAATTCTATAGTCTTATTTTTACTCTAATATTGGCGTATGAAGGAGGCTCCTTTTTCCTTTTATATTATCCTTGAAATGCAAAATTCCAAAAACCTTGTATATACGTCGACGCGCAATTAAAAAAGGAACATACCTGTCAAATTTCATGAAAATCTATTACCGCGTTTCGCCGTAAATGCACAACATATAAACATTTAAACATTAAGAGAAATGCCAAACCGTCGACTTGAATCTTAGACCTCACTTGAATGAATGAATGAATAAAAAAGGCCTTTATTTAACAAAGCTAAGAACAAAAAACAAAAAAATCATTTCATATACATAAATTAATTTTTCCTCCACCTACTGTCTAAAGTACTTACTTTACTCCCTGAAACCTAATACTAAAGTGTCACTTTTTCGCTCTCGGTAGTAAAAAACAGAAAAACTCCCTAGGGAGTAAAAGTGACTCCATTTAAATAACATGGGGAGCATCTCTATTTTGAAACTTACATTGTAATAGGTTAGAAGGTCTAAGCTCAGATGAGAAAGCATAATAGAGGTGTCAGTCATTGAGTCAACTGAATTCAATACCACAACCAGAAATTTGATTAACTCATGAAATATATGTTTGTATGATATTATATTCTTAATATTGAGATGATAAAAATTTATACAATTTTAATAATATTTTATTCTATTCAAAATACCAGCCAACAAATATTTTTGATCTGCATTCTGCAATTCAAATCTGAACCGCGTGATCTGGAGTCAGCCATTTTTGGTAGCTCAGCTGATATGATTGTTACAACTTTGGCCGATAGATAGCGCAATCAGCAGTGCCTATCAGACGACCGGTTTTTAGGTTTTAGTTTTTAGGTTATGTTGTTAGGAAACATTGTCACCAATACTTAAGTTATTAGAATGATTTAATTTGCAGTTTCTATAAAAAAATGTAGATGGAGGAAAAATGTTGTGTACATCACGAGCGAAAAATACTTTTTCTCCCTCAGGAAAATTGTTGCCCTCGGCTTCGCCTCGGGCTTCAAACTTTTTCCCTCAGGGAGAAAAAGTCGTACTTTTCACTCTAGATATACAAATAACTAATTCAAGGAAATAAGAAAACAAAACTAAGCCATTCAATTTTGGCATAACCAAGAAGGTTGTCTGCCAGGACTCGGTTATCAAATATATTTGTGAAAAATTTTAAAATATTAAGAGAAAAATATACACTAAAAATAAATACGTATATACTGTTAACAAAATCAATAATGCCAACAATCATAAAACAATAAACTCAATAATAAATAATCAAACCTAATTAAAACAAAACTTCAATAATTAAACTCTAGCACCATATTATTTCTTATCTTCAGGGGCATCCCTCAAAAAAGCAACAAACCTATTCCAATCACTACCATTTAGCCATTGCATGACGTCTAGTTCAGAGAGCCGATTTTTCCCCAACCAAAATCTACGGACACCCCCCAGAATAGGGCAGACTCCCACAAAATGTACCGTATCCTCTCTCTCTCTCTCTCTCTCTCTTCTGTTACACAGAGAGCACATCCACTGCGTTTCTTCTCTCCCGTGAAGAGAGAATTCTCTCCCTCACTTCGCTCGGTCAATTATAATTATTTCCAAAGACTAAGTTTAGTGCATTCTGTGATAATAATTCAAGTTGATAATATATTTGTTATTGTAATAATATGACTTATCTGTAAATTGACCTAGCCTAATGTACGTAGTGTATTTTTTGGCTGAAATAAATCATTGTTCATTCTTTCATCAAGTTACCTTTCTTCCAGTTCTGCTGCGACCGGAGCGCAAACTGATCCACCCTGTCTCGTGTGATCTTGTACTGGGCAGCCAGTTTCTCAGCAGTCAGCGCCATGGGGAGACCACAGTAAGTGTCAGTGAGTCCCAGCCACAGGCTGTCCTCCAGTTCGCACTTGGCACTGAGCGGCAGGCCACCGAATCGCAGACCGCGCACCGTGTGAGGCGCTTGGCTCATGTTGTCCACGCCCCCGGTTAGGACCACCTCTGAGTCGCCACAGATTATGTTCTGCAAACAAAGTTCACAAATAATTACAAAAATTGCGTCTATACACATTTGCTGCTACCATAATTCTTAACTCCTGATTGTATTTAATTGTTGTACTAGTAGTTCTGTGAACAGTACAAAGTTAGTAGACAGAAGGTTGATCACTCACAGGTGTAAGATTCAAGATGGTGGGGGAACGCCAGCGTGACGTCACGTGTAGTAAAAAAGTGATAGAGTAACCACATAGAGCATACAGTTTATTCACTGCATCTTCAAATACATCGTCGTTTAATCCCCTCAAGATTGACCTAGAACTTTAAAAATGACCATACTTATAGCGAATGAATCACCGATTCTAATGATAATGTTAAATATTTTAAGTTCATTTATCTTATATGAATAAAATGAAGTTGAACATTTTTCAAGAATCGAAAAACGTGATATGAAAGAGTTAATAAGCTGGAAAAGCGTTAGTAGACAACGTTATACTATTATAATTTCAGATTAATCCATAAAACAATATTGAGAAACCAATGCATTGCAATAAACTGATACCAATAAATCCAAAGCATTGCATTCATATAAATGCATTGAACACATGCTGGTATCGAGCACATGTTCTACGAGAATCAAAATATCTCATCCCCGAAATTCACAAGCTGATGTATAGCCAAACTACAAAATATATAAATAATAATAATAATAATAATAATATTTTATTTATTCAATACAGTATCAAACAATACAATTGAATATCGTCATTAAAATGAACTTATACCTAAAAAAAATACTAATTTTCATGTTATACATAATATCACAGGCTATAGTCACAGTTTACAGTCTTGTATCAGTCATATTTTCAACATAGTAATATTTAACATCGTTATTTTATAATATATTCACAGCCTAAATATGATTGTCACATAAAAAGTCATTAACACTATAAAAACATTTGTTAGAAAGGTAACTGTATAAATCTGTTTTGAATGTTTTGTTTCTATGATCATTTCCCAATGTAACTGGTCTTTTTTTCAAACATAGCTAGCCTATGAGGTTGCACAGTCAAATCATTTCTATTCCTTGTATTGTGAGAGTGTACCTGTGCATGAGTCACAAATCTATCAATATTTTTTACAACATACAATATTGTTTTAAAAATAAAAATGCACGGTACTGTTAATAAGACATTTTCTTAAAATATTCTCTACAAGGATGATTAACCCCAGCCCGCCAAGTACCTAATAGCACGCTTTTGTAGTACAATATCTTGTTAATATTCTGTAATGTTGTGCTACCCCAGAGCTCTATACATATGAAATATGAGAGTAAATCAGTGCATAATATAATGTTTTTGCTGTTTCATTGGGCACATACCTAACCATGTTCCTTAATACAAACAGATTACTACTGATTCTAGTGGCCAATTCATCAGTATGCACATTCCATGAGAGATCCTTGTCTATCATTAACCCCAGTAGGTTTGCTTCTGTTACATTTTCAACCATTGAATCGCCAATACTAATCATAGGCTGGAAGAGATGATTTTTAGACCCAAATTGAATACACTTACTCTTTTGCGGGTTCACTGCCAATTTTGACTCATTATAATATTGTGCAACCAAATTTGTTTTAACTTAGCTTCTACCTCAAGATCATTCAAGTTTTTGTTGTTGAACATCAATGATGTATCGTCAGCGTAGAGTGTAATATTCAAACCTACTGGGACTGAGGCTTGCACATTGTTAGTGTAAAAGACAAAGAGCAATGGGCCTAAAAGAACCCTGTGGCACCCCTCTTGTAACACTCAATCGCATCGATTGAGCTACATGAGACTGAGATTCAACTGTAACAAATTGAAACCTATTTGTCAAATAGGACTTGATTAGACAACTACAGATTCCTCTTATTCCAATATTTGAAGCCTATCAAGAAGTATGTCGTTATCAACGCTATCAAGGCCTTTGAAAGATCCATGAATGTACCCGATAAAAGTTTCCCTTATCGCCTGTTCAATAACATTCTCAACAAAAGTGACCGCTGCAGTAATTGTCGACCTACCTTTTACAAAACCATTTTGACAAGCTGAATTAAATCAAATTTTTCGAGGTAAGTCATTATCCTGGAATAATTAGTTTCTCAAATACCTTTGACAGAGATGGAAGAATAGAATAGGTCTATAATTTTGTATATCAGTTCTAGCACCTTGTTTAAACAAGAAAATACGACCTAGAAGATGGAGAAACCTTAAGGGTTTGAAAGGGTTGGTTAGGAGGTAGAGTTTTTGCTTTTAAATGGTAAAATGATTGTATTATTTAAATGTTTTGATAATTATTGTAAAGCAGAAACAGAAAGCTTGCATGTCGGAATATGTTTATGTTATATAATTTTTGACTATACATCACCGTATGATTTTCAAGAATGCGATAATCTGCCTACTCTGTACTACAGTCCACGTCATGGCTGCAGTTCCCCCACTCCAATTGCATGTCAACTTGAATACTATAGATGAGTGACCAACCATCTGTCTACTAGCTTTGTGAACAGTAGACCTGTCTTGTCGTGTCGGAAAGATATCGGTTTAAAAACGACCAATGGCATAGCCACCTCTAATACAAGGCCGCGGCCTACGATATTGCAACGTCGCAGTGTAGGCCTACAATGCCTACATGACTACAATG
This sequence comes from Nilaparvata lugens, assembly GCF_014356525.2. Taxonomy (NCBI): domain Eukaryota; kingdom Metazoa; phylum Arthropoda; class Insecta; order Hemiptera; family Delphacidae; genus Nilaparvata; species Nilaparvata lugens. Next base: position 95,869,170 of record NC_052505.1, on the reverse strand, counting down.
AAGACTCATCCTGAGTATTTATATATTTAATCTGTGTATTTATATATTTTGTATTTTGCAATGGCTACATGTAGTGTAGCCTACATGATTGGTGAAAAAGATCAGCTGGTGTTTTTTTTTTAATCTTTTTCAACAATCATGTATTAGATTCTAGTCCTACACTGCGACGTTGCAATATCGTAGGCCGCGGCCTTGTATGCTATGCCAATGGCTGTTTGGGTTGGTGTATCGACAATGCTAATCATCTGTTCTAAACAACTACTATCATCAAAAGTTGACTGAGTTGAAAGCAGAGAAAGGTCGGGTGAAAATACTATGTTACTTTCAGTTCGGTATCAATAATTGTATGCTTCATTGCATGCAATTAACTAGTGGTTCTGTGAACAGTAGACCTCGCGCAGTTATAAACCACAGCCTCCTCTTATACTGAGAAGTAAATCCTGTCTGAATGTCGCGCCGGCAAGATTTCGGCGTGAAAACGATAACGGCTGTTGGGGTTGCTGTATCAGAGATGCTAACATCAAAAGCTAATCTTCTACAAGACATACTGGCAACAGGTCAGCCCGAGTTGAAAGCAGAGAAAGGTCGAGATGTTATTTTAGTTATTAATTGCATGGAATCAAAAGTGCATTTAAATGTGCATAAAAATTGCATGCGATGAGGCATGCAATTAATAGTCCACACAACACCTGATTTTTTACCAAGTTACATTGAGATATCAATTGTATGCAATGACGCATGCAATTAATAATCCACTCGACAGCTGATTCAAGATAAATAATTCTATAGTCTGATTTTTTCGGGAATATTGATACGGCGTTAAGCCCGCTCCAGACGCTCAAGTTTAGCTTCAGTCTTTTGCTCAAGCAAAAGTCGGAGCATGTAAGTCGTTGCGTCTGGACGGTAAAACGGGTGGGTCTTCAAGCTTAAGTCGTCAAACTTAAAATGTATCGGCCGGCAATCTTTTTCCATCAAACCGTCCGTCTTTTGTAGTAGCGCTGCATGTGAGTCTATGCATCGTTCAACGACCATACAGTGCTTCGTTCAGAGCCACGTTCACTCACCGGTCTCATCGTTCACTCACCGATCAGTGGCTTTGAACGCAACCATTCATGTTAAGCTGCGTGCAGTCTCTTGCGCACCGAACATGCGCATTTTGTTTTCCATCAGCTGATGCTAAGCTTATTATACATGTATCTTACCGTTACTGTACAAATACAATTATAAACAGCTGATGAAAAGCAAAATGAATAATATGTTGATGGCGCAAGTCTGTTCACAAATTACTATTTGAAGAGTAAGTGTAAAGTTATATTATTTATTAAGTTAAGTTTTGCTTGTTTTGAACTGTCCTTTAGTTCTGTTCAGTGATGCTCCTGCAATGCGAACGTGACCTTGTCATCAAGGTCTTTGCATGCAGTATTTTATTTCGTGCATTAATTATGGTGTATTTTTGTAAAACAGTGTAGCTGTGCTAGATTACATTTCATCATCCTATAATGAGAATTAATACAATTAGTATTATCAGCAAATTTCATATTTATTCGGTTAAAAAGTTGTCTTAAGTATTGTTTTGTTATTCTTATTTGCTATCTTTTTTTTAGTTTTGTGCGCTGTACTGTTGTTGTAAATTGGTTGCGAAATAAAAGAATCTTATCTTATCTTATCTTATCTTAAGTAAGCAGTCTGCAGCCTACCTGAGCTCCATTAACGACTGCCTGGAATCCAGAGCCGCACAGCCGGTTGACTCCCAGCGCCGGTCGCTCGATGGGGATGTTGGCTCTCAGTGACACGTGACGAGGCAGGAAGATGCCGTCCACCGATGTGTTCTATAAAAACAAACAAGCACATTACAAAACACTCAAATACTAGCCTGAACTGTGGATTGACATTATTACACACTCAATGAAAGGTTGATCTATGAATTCGATTGGATATAATTACAGTCATCATTAATAGAAATTATATAATATATTTAGTGAGGTCCACGTTATAATGGGAGTGAAGAAAGATACGAGAACAGCGATGCCGATTCACTGCCTTCTATAGAGGATAGCTGATACCAGGATATCTGATACGATTTCAACTGTTCATTCTTGTTAAAAACGATCAATCATATTTTATTCGTCAGCAAATTAAATTTACCAATGGTTACTGGTTAGATAGTAAATTTTCATGATTGAAAGTTGATTATATATTTTTTAATGATTTCAAATTTATTTATTGCACACTCATATACATAAATCAAACAAAGCTCAACATGACAACACAATCCAACCAAAATGTAATAATAATAAACGGTAAGTGAAAAAACCACTGGCATAAGATGACTCTTGTTCGCCAGTGGGAGTAGGAGATAAAATTATAATACGCTTAAATTGATTTAGCACAGAAGCAAATATTTATACAGAATAGTAAATTATGAAACGAAGAATCGAAAAAATAATAATAATTTTATTATTAATTTGAATAATTAATGACAAATGTTTATCATTGAGATAAAATATTTTGTTATTTAATTATATTAATATATTGTTTAAAAAAATGTGACAACGTTGTGGAGCTAGAGGAGAATAGTGTTATCTGCTTTGTTGAATGATAGACAAGGATGGCGACATCAATGTTGATCAAATACTGCCATTATAACGGGAACCCACTATAATTTGTCTTTTGAAAATGTCATTGTACAATATTTGGTAGAAGAGTAGTTTTGTACTAAGGGTCAAAACATCGTAGAGCAACAAAGGTGGATGGTATCAGAAAAGGTAAACTACTGAGAGTGTTAAACAACTATAATAGAGAAAAGAGATATCCTGTGGCATATAGAGTTTATGTTCTAAATTTAACTGTTTGTTCAGGCCGATAGTTCACGTAATCTCAGCCCAACAAGATAGTAATAATAGACTATAATTGGTTTGAACAAAAAATAACATTTTAAACATAAACGCCATATATCATGGTATATCTCCTTATGCTATCTCTACTCTATGCTACTATTTTCGAAAGTTGTAATTAAACAGCCGTAAAATGACGTCATTGCATTGTCATTGTCGTAGGATTCGTACATTACTTCTCCTGTCATTGCTCCCGTTGGCATTATTTCAAATTCCAATATGATAAGCGTACGTGCAACTGAATGCCAATTCCTCTTGCAATAGTAAGATTCACTTATAACAGTCAGCATTCCTTATTCGCAGATATCAGTAATGTTTGAAATTGAAATTGATTTATTGTCTCTTCAAAATAGATACATAATTTACATACACTATAATATTATCAACAATAAAGTTTAATAACGGGAAGTACACTATAATATTATCAACAATAAAGTTTAATAACGGGAAGTTTGTGTCCCGTACAAAGCTGTTTGAAAAAATCTCATAGTAACAAAATGTGATCAATTGGATTATGATAAAAGAGCTGCAAATGAAAACATATATACAAATAAGATTGCAACAGCTTGCTTTTATAGAAGGACCTACATTATGTTTTAATTATTATATTTATATAGGCCTAATATTGTATTAATATCATAATATATTTGGATACAACAATAATAATACAAAACGGGTAATGAGTAAACTTGTGAACAATCGAGAACATAATTTAAGAATTTAATGAAATGTGATTTTTGAATCGAAATAATTTAAAATGTATTAAATGAACCGGTATTTTAAGTTGTTATTTATTCAATTTTCAGCAATAAACTATAGTGAGGTCCACGTTATAGTGGCAGTATTTATTTAATTGAATGAAAAAGACTGAGAAATTGTCAAAAACCACTGATTTATTGATAATTAGAAAGACCGGTTTCGGTTATTACACCATTGTCAATCTCTGATAAACATTGGTGATATTTGATTAACATTGGTGTTGCTATCCTTGTCTATCATTCGACGAAACAGATAGCCATATCCTTTTCTAGCCCTGCAACATTGCCAGATCGTTTTTCAACAATGTAGAAATGTCCCATTTCTCTTGGGGTCAGCCCTCCTAATCCTTTTCCGTCATTTTGAGAGATGTTGAAATAATTTAGGCTCTAACTCCATCGTCCTTTTAGCCTTGGAGATTGTAGGCTACCCATGCAGGTTGTCGGCGGTCTACCAGGGCGTCTCCTAGGTTGTTCAATTTCCATAACGAGTCTAGTCATGTGATCTTCTTTACGTCTTAAAACGTGCCCGTACCAGCGCAAGCGATTTTCCTTTAGCTTATCGGTTATATTTGCTACTTTGAATGATCCTCTTAGGTGTTTATTCCTGGCTTTGTCTTTCAGGGTTACACCTCCCGACCACGATGAAGCATCTTCATCTCTGTAACATTGATTTATTGTTCATCTGATTCCGCGTAGCCCAAAATTTAGATCCGTACATTAAAACTGGCCTAATTGTTCTCTTATAGATGATTCCTTTGACCTCGACGGGCATCCTTGCATTTGATAAAATATCGGGGCACCGAGCTTTGCTCGTTATTTTTATTTATTGATAAACAGAACACAATTCTCTAAAATGATCGTGTTTATATTTCACAGCTGGATATACGTCATCTTATGAATTTCGCGGATGCGATATTTTGATTTTTCACCTACTCACTTTTTTACTATCAACAGCTGTTTCAGCCAAGGATGAATTATCCTTTTAATGTCGTTCAGCGAGTTTTCCCAAGGATGAGACCTAGAGCAATCGAATCTTTATATCATGAACCTACTATGTTCCAAATTTCGTGAAAATCGTTAGAGCCTTTTTCGAGATCCGTTAAACATAAATAACCAGATATAAAAATAACCAGATATATAAATACAGAAATTGCTCGCTTAATATAATAGGATATATCTTCTACACGAATAAAACATAATTGATTATTTTAATCAAGAATGAACAGTTAATATTACATCAGATATACCGGTATCAGCTGTCCTCTATAAAAGGCAGTGAAGAGTGAATTGACAACGCTGTTCACCTATCTTTCTCCACTGCCATTATAACGTGGATCTCACAATAAGGACATTTCGCCAGATACAAATGAGTCGATTATTCCAAAATTATAATTTTACGACGATGATCTTTGATTGATTTATTGATAATGATCGATCGATTGAGTGACTGACCGAGAGCACATTTCCGACAACGACCGAGTCAACCATTTCGGGCTTGCAGTTGGCTGCCTCCAATGCAGCTTTGGCTGCAACCAGCTGCAGTTCGGCTGCACTTGTCTTCACAAACTTGCCGCCATACGTGCCGAACGGAGTTCGCTTGGCCGCTACTATGAACACACCTGAACAACAAACAAACAAATAGCAAAATTAGAACAGAACAAATAATACATTTTTAAGGAGGTATTTAGATTTGTAGTCTTCTTCTTCACATAATCATTCAAGGATTAGGCATATTTGCTTGCTCCGACTCACAATTGATACCTATTTATATAAAATGTTAAGTTATACATATTAAAGAAGTTATACATCACCTCTTGAAAGATGTATCACAATTGGCAACCGTTTGTCCAAGAGAATCGACTTATTTGAACATTCCAATATATTCAAAAATAAAATAAAATCTTTGCAAGAAGCCAGATAAGAGATTATTGACACTTTTGATATGATTTATACATTAATTTATTGATCTTCATTGACATCTACCATATACGAAGGTTTAAGCCGTTCTGTTGCACATAAAATTGCCTATTATTATTAATAATTATTTCAATGAGGTATTTTGATCTGTTTTAATAGAAATCTCTTTAAAACAAATAACTTCTTTCACAGATTCTTGGAAAAGGATATCAGAATATTCTTGATAAATTAACAATCCACCGAACGGGTAGTAGAAGGAGTACGGTACTACTAATTAATAGGAGTTCAGCAATAGGCTGCCTGCAGGGGTAAACCAGTTGGATTACAGACTGTTCGAGAGAATTGTGACCGGTTTCCTGAGAGCCTATGATATCCAGGATTTTCTGAACAATGTCCTGTCTCAAATGCTATCTGGTGAGAGTGCCATCAAGTTGAAGAGGGAAGCCTTGAATGATATTTTTTATTGCGGACTAACCGTTAACCCGTGCTCCGCAATGTCTAATTGATAACTTGAAAAACTGAAAACTTGACGTACCGTAATGAAGAAATCTTAAAGAATTGAAAATAGGCCTGTAACCATGCTCGGAGAATTGAGAATCTATATATTATGCAAAATTTCAATATGCAAAAGTTAATCAGTCCAGTAGTTCAGACGTGATGATGCGTTATTCGCTGATTTCCTATCCCGTACGTGTATAAGCCAGTTCTTTCCTTTATTATAGTATAGACTAGCCGTCAGGCTCGCTTCGCTCGCCATATCCGTCTAGCCAGGGGGCTCCGCCCCCTGGACCCCCGACTGGATCGTCCGAGGATGAGATCAGCAGGCTCGCTTCGCTCGCCTGCATTTTTCATTTGAGCATTTTCATTTGAGCATTTTTCATTTGAACGGATATGGCGAGCGAAGCGAGCCTGACGGCTAGTAATATAATATTCCCAGGAATAGCTCTGATTGAAGTAGCAGTGCCCAATCAATTTTTCCGCGATAAATGCATTTAAATCTTCAACTTGGTGCCAACCTAACAAAGTCAACTCAACTTAATGCCAACCTGACAAAATTATTAATTTAGTTGCAGATTATAGTTCTATAGTAACATATGATATGGAAATTTCAATTATAATTAAGAGATTGGGAGAAGAAGAATATACATGCTAAAAGACGAACTTTAAACCCTTAAAAACAACCCTTAGAGTTAAAATATTGCCAAAATATTTCTTAGTGCGCCTCTAAAGGGCCAACTGAACATACCTACCAAATTTAAACGTTTTTGGTCCGGTAGATTTTTAGTTATGCGAGTGAGTGAGTGAGTCAGTCAGTCAGTCAGTGAGTGCCATTTCGCTTTTATTATAGTATAGATAGATGATGCCCGCATGAGGTTTTTGCTTGTGCGTGGTTAATGGAAAGTGTGTTGGTGAATTGATGAGATGATCAAATGTCCATGCCATCGGCGGGATTCGAACCCACGAACCTGACAGTGCTAGAAGACCGCAGGTTGTAACGCTCCTTACCACTATAGTGAGGTCCACGTTATAATGGCAGTGGATAAAGATAGAAGAATAGCGATGCCGATTCTCTGCATTAATTAATTATATTTCTACTCTGTCAAAAACATAATTGGCATCGTTGTGGACCTAGAAAAGGATAGTACCACCGGCTTTGTCGAATGATAGACAAGGATAGCAAAACCAAAGTTGATCAAATACTGTCATTATAACGTGGACCTCACTATAGATGAACCCGGCCGGCAAATAAATTTTTGATTTGAATATGATCAGTCATCAATTAGTGTTTTTAGTTTCATTTAAGAGAATAATTTTCGAATTCAAAGAGGGATAATAAAATCAACAGTAAGCCTTCGAAACCAATCAATATTCATCTATGAATAAGACAATCTGTAACTTACTCTACCATAATTAAATTTCAACTGCAACTATTTTACCTATTTAACTTAGATGGGAGGGTTTAAAATAGTGAAATAATCATCAACTAAAATTCTAATAGATTTACTTCAACCTAAATAATAAAACAAAAGTGGATATACAAGTATTAAATTGTAATACAACTTGAATTGGTCTGTCTTTTATATTAGATGTGAATAACACTAAGCTAATTTGATTTAATTGAAATTATAAATAGCCTACATGTTTTTATTTACAATTTAATGATATAACTCAGGAAGCTTTTCCAATTGTCACAGGTTGCTTTATTTCTAAATAAAAAAAATACAGAAGCTATCTTAAAATTAATATTTTAAAAATAAACTACAAAAATAATTTATTGATGTAAAATTCAAATAGAATCCAATAGCAAAGGCTTGAGTTTCAGAGTAGAAATACCATATAAAACGAAATTTGAATTTTACTGTAAACCCCATTGAAACCTGGATTCAAAATTATGAAGAATTGAATTAAGTTCATACATGATCTTTAGTGTAAATCATTGAGGAAATTTCAAGTTGATACTTGAACAAATAAAAATTCCCAGTTATAACAATAGTTCCTGATTTTGCGTTAAAATATTTTTATGTGTTTTTAGATTTAAATTATACAAAGTTTGATGTTATATAAATTTTTGCTCTTACTTGATAGCCTAAGTTACAAGAAGATAAGACAAGAATTCCAGCCCTAGTATACAGGCTAACTTTTAAAACTGAGAACAAGAGTAATAAATAAGGCTAAGCTGTAGTTTGTCATACAGCAATTTCATTTAAACTATTTTATTGATGTTTTAATTTTAAAAATAATAATCTTTATTAATTTGTTCTCAAAGTCAAAGGCTAGAAGTTTAACTTTCATGTACACCGTACCGGCATGAAATACCGTATATATAAGCAAAAGTCGAGATTTTCTTACACATTTATTTTAAGACAAGCTCAAGTAAATGATGAATTATCTTATTTGATTGATAATTAATTTGTGATTTACTAACCTTTAGTAAGAGAAGTCATTTCTGCTGTTGATGCTGGGCAAAACTATCAACTACTATACAAGAATTCAAAACGGGTTATGAATGTGCAGTGTAACAAGTTTCAACTGATAAATAACAACTCTGTTGATAAATAATTGGATGATTAACAAGAACAAGACTGACTAGTGAACAAAAATAGCTTCGTCACTGGTGAAAGTTCATTCGGTTTTGATTGCAAACCAATTGAAATCCTTTATCAGAACCTCAAGTTTGAACATAAACATAACCTATTAATTATTTGGAAGATAACGTTGGAAGTTGCATTAAATTGTGAAATAGTTCCATCATCTAAATTACAAATATAGAATGTAAAAACAATTAAAAAACTCAATTAATGAGAATAATTGTTTAGTCTGCCAGCAAAAATGATAACTTCCGCATACTTATAAAAATATCATTGAAGTTTCGACATTAGAACAGATTCAAGTGGCAGTCGCTTCCAAAGGCGGGTTGGCACAAATCCATTTGGTTAGCCGCTCAACTCACAAGTCAGAATTGAAATAAATTAATTCAAATCAATTAATAAAATAATGAGATTATGCTGATTATATTATTTATTTTAATCTCATGGATTGCTTCAAAGCTCAATTTATCCATGTTCAATATAATTAATCCAATTTATATCAGTGTCTTCTCTTCCACAAGCTCAGACAGACAACGTGCGATTGTAGCAAAAATTACATTTTTTACTTGAAATTATTTATTTTTAATTAATTTTTTTCTAAATCGATAATTTTTATGATTATTTGTATTTATTGTGTGATTTATTTATTTAAATAGGCTGGTACCAATTGCAAAAATTCAATAAAAATCACTCATTTCCTCAATTTGATTACAGGACTAACATGGTAGGTACGGTACCTACTTTGGCAAAAAATTATCATTCCATAAAAGGCATAATTTCTGAAGAATTTTTCATGATAAAATATTGATTCCTATTTAAGAGGAAAACTTTTAAGATTAACCATTTTTTGCCTTGTGTTGTCAGTCTGTCCGCTTTGATAATATTCTCAGAATATTACGGAAGTGCCGTATTGACAACTATTTTTCTCCAATTCAGGTTTGTCTTACATTTGGTTGATACCATACCTTTCAAAATATATTATTATTCATTATGAATTTCATAGGTAGCAAATTTCTTTAACAAGACCACAAATATATTCAATCCTTCACTAATTATTATTTTCTCAAGTGTATTTGAGGGAAGGTGTCTACATAGATCTCAAAATGATTATCTTATGAAGAGAGAAAGGATGGAATATCGAAAAATAAGTCACAAGATGGATTAACTGGATAGAGCCCTTCAAATAAAGAGAATAAAGAAAGAGTGTATTTCAGAGTGTAAAAGATGAAGTGAATCAGAGGAGAAGAGATTGGATTTCCTTATTTATGTAAGGAGAAGGAATAGGAAGAGAAAATGAAAGATGGAGTGGAGAGGAAAGAGGTAGACAAGAGGAAAGAGGAAGAGAAGGGGAAAGAGGAAGAGAATAGAAGAGAGGAAGAGAAGAGGAAAGAGGGAGAGATTGAAAGAGAGAAGTGACAAGAGAGGAAGATAGAGAGAAAGGAGAAAGCAAGTGAGAGCTCTCGGAGTAGTGACAAGAGACATGCGCGAAAAGTCGTAGCTAAATTGCTCTTGGATCTTCTCATTTCTCCAGCAACCATGGCATTATCAGCACTTGGTAAGTAAGATATAAGAGATGCCAAATCAACCACTTATCAATACTTGCCAAAATCAAACTGAAAAAACAACATAATCAATTTTTTCATAATTATTATTAGGGTTTGATGGCTTCACATTATTAATTTTGGAGTCTAAAAAACCCTGAATTGTTTGGGGTAACACAGGTAACAGAACTAATAATGATATATTATATGTTATTCATTTTCAGGTTGATCAATCTAATGGTTCAAACCTGATTACCATATTTTCATAAAATAATGTACTCCACATGACACTATTCCCTCAGGTTATTCATTCATTCATTCATTATTGTATAAAATACTATAATCATAATATAATTATGACATTGGAGGAAAAACTAGGCTGAGCCTGTACTATTTCTCTCCAAAAATTTTGATAAAATGTTAATGTTGTCCAAAAGATAAGGTTATGTAATCACACACTGATACGTTACTTGATTTTCGGTCCAGGAATGATGATTTAAAATTTTGAAGGTTGATTTTAAACTCTAAATGAATCACATTTATTCATGTTGTACGTTCTTTTTAGATACTTTTCTTGAGAATATACTCGACTTGAATAGCATTTGTATAAAAAATAACCTGATCTTTAAAACCTTATCTCAACAAAAATTTCAGGTTTACAATTTCTTGCGTTAATTCTGACACTTGTGAGAGGTGATCTTGATATCTTCAATGAAATGGGTGAGTGGGACATTAATTCATAATATTTTAAATTATTATTAAACGAAAATCCCAATTAAATGGTGTAAATCACCCCGAAGACTTCTGCTACAGCATTTAATTGGGATTTTTGTTTAATAATAATTATTCATTAATTAGCATTTGAACAAATGCAACTTCCAATTTATTTCCATCCATAATATTTTTATTTAAAGAATTTTATACTTCCATATTTTATTTTATAGGTTATTTGTGATACATTTTTTTGTAAATGTCTGTCTAATATATCCGGAATGTATTAATGTTTATTGTAAGCTTTCAAATTTTCCAACTATGACCAATAAATATTTCCTCAATGGATAATAACATACCGAATAACATTAAATTCATATTATTTTATGTAAATTACAATTCTTATATAGGCTATAATTTAATATTAAATCAATTGCAAGGTTTGTAGAAATTGCAGCCTGCAATAATTCTGATCTTGAAAACTGTTTTAGTCTCTAGTGGCTGAAGAGAAACATGTTATTATCATGTAATGAATTTTATAGCTATATTCACTTCAATTCCTATTCAAATTGTGGACACAACGACATATTCATGGTTCATCAAGACGCATTGAAATGATATGGTTGTAATACTTCAAAATTATTAACGAAAGGGCAAATAATTTACAAAATTAGTGGATTTGATTTTCTACTGTGCGTCCTTTCTGGTAGAGAGTTAGTGGGAAAAATACTTCGAATATTCTTTCCAAAGAATGGACAATGGTATGTCCAAAGCTCCGCCAATTTATGTAGATGCATAACAATATTATCTATTTTATCTATAGTTATTACAAATATTGTTTTTTTTCATATTATATACAGCTCAATAATTATTTTCTCAATTTATATTTTGTAAATTCATCCATAATTTTGCTGTATTGTAAGCTATTGTATATAAGTGTATAAGCCAGTATATATTGTAATCTACATAAATTTAATAAAGTACTCAATCAAAAAATCAATCCTCTTTCTTCATCCATTGATAGAAAGAGAAAGAGACGTAGAATTTTGTGATAAAACTATAATTGATATTTTTTCAGATGAAGCCTTGACCTATTTCAATAGATTACAGGCCAACTTAACATGGCAGGCTCTAACTGGATCGGGAGAATTTGACTTGAAATTAATGGCTGAAATTGGCGAGGCTCAAATAAAATGGAAAAATGAGAAATGCTCGATGTTGGAAGGAAATGCTCGAACTGCAAAATCAAATTTTAGACCAGGAAGATCGTAGAAAAATTTCAATTTTGTGTAGAGGACCTAGGTATACCGCTGATCAAGCAAGGTGGGTACATAGGGAGTAATGTATACCGAAATTGAAATAGTTTTCCTTTTTTAAATAAATAATTTAATAAATTGTCACAAATCCAGGTACAGTAAGGTAAAGTAGGTAATTCACTGAACATTGCAGTAATGATGGAGGCTGTAAAAGTGAATGGTTCATTTTCTTATTCTCTTCCTTCTCTTACTCTACTGCCTTCTCATCATCCTTCTCTATTACTTCATCTTATTTCTTCTTCTACTGTTTCTTCTCCTTCTCTTCCTTTCCCTTCTTGTCCTCTTCTCCTCCTTCACCTTGTTTTACGTCTTCTTTTTCCTCTTCCTTCCTTCCTCCTCTTCCTTTCCTTCCTCCTCCTCCTACCTCATCCTTCGCTGCCTCCCCTTCACCAAAAATTACTGTTGTCTTTGAAAATCTCAGATTGCAGAGGTTGCAATTCTATTATGGAGTACAGTGCTGCCAAATTTCATAGAAACCAAAAAATGCTTGTGAGCCAAGAACGAAAGAACTGTGAAAAAAGAAGGAATAAGAGAGCGTAGGTTTTTTTGATAGAATAAGCATGAAAACGGCAACAGTGTGATCCTATTCTCATAACAAATAACATTGAAATTGATGTTGCTTTCCATGACGAAACACTATATAATAACTTTGTTGTGGTTCAGACACTGTTATGTTATCCTGGCGCTACAGCCCGATGTGGGCTTTGGCTTCCTCCACAATCTGCCTCCAAGCGTCTCTGTCTGCTGCCTTTCGCCTCCAACCTCTCACTCCCATCGCTCTCAAGTCTCTCTCCACATCCTGCATCCATCGAATCCTCGGCCTCCCTCTTTTTCTTACAGCTTCCAGTTTCTTATATAGCATTCCTTTTCGCATTCGTTCATCGGCTATTCTTTCAACATGTCCAAGCCACCCTATTCTTCTTGCCTTGACGAACCGGAGAATATTTCTACCTTGCAGGATGGCTTCTATTTCGGCATTCTTTCTTATTCGCCATGCACCATTTTCATGTACTGGACCGTAGATCCTCCTAACCAGCTTTCTCTCAAACACCAGTAACGCTTTGCAGTCTTCTTGCAGGATCGTCCATGCTTCACATATGTGACAACTGGTCTTATGAGCGTTCTGTAAATCTTCATTTTCATTTTCGTGTTTCTAGGTTCAGACACTGTGTTACTAGTAAATATTTGAAAAAAACACTTACTTTTCTTGGAGTAATGAGGAATGCATTCATCAGCCGCTGATGAAGCTCCTCTTCAGGAGTGAAATGCATTCCTCAATACTCCAACAAAAGTAAGTGTTTTTCAAATATTTACAAGTAACACAGAGTCTGAACCACATCAAAGTTATTAAATAACATTGACCATAAAGCTGCAAACTGAGGCTATCCTCACATTGTATGCACGCTTTCTCAAGTAATTGGGTGGCACACGCATGCAGATGGAAACAAAAAGTGGAAAGAACCATATAAACACTTGTCTGTCACTGCTCACTGTCACTGTCACTGTCACTGTCTGTACTTGTGTGAGCAGCGACAGGCAAGTCACAACGTGTTTATATGGCTATTTCCAGATTTTGTTTCTATTTGCACGCGTGCAGATAGAAAAAACGCAAACGTGCATCGAATCGTTCCATAGTCTGAGATTTGCACAGACTTCATTTGACTTGCACTTGCAGAGAGATGGCTGCCATTTTGAAAGACCTCCAATCGCTGTACGTGGACAGTAAGGTTTGCCGCGGCCCGCAACTGCCCTGCTACGCGGCTGAGCCCGACTTGGAGCGACTGTTCGCGACCAGTCGCGACGCGGCCGAACTGCTCTGGGCCTGGCATGAGTGGCGCGACCAAGTCGCAGCGGCTAGACCGCTCTACGCGCAGCTAATCGCTATTCAGAATCAAGCTGCTCAAAGTCAAGGTAATAGAGCAACAGACTTCATAATAGGTATCATGTAAGATAATATCAATTGAGGAATTTGATAATATTACACCCGTTAATCCTCCAATAGTAAAAAAGTAAAATGAATCCTAATGATCAAATTATTTGAGGGGAAAAGTTCATTTTTGAACCATAAATCGTTGCGATTCAGCTAAAGGCTCATCTCACACTTACGCGAGAAGAGACTCGACTCTAGTCGAGATCATGTGTTTCCAAATGGTGGCACTCAGACCAGTCGATTCTACTCTTCGCGACGTCACCATTTGAAAACACATGCTCTCGACTAGAGTCAAGACTCTTCTCGACCTGAGTCACGTAAGTGTGAGTTGAGCCTAAAAGAACTTTTTAATAGAGATTTTTTCAAAGTTTTTCGATTTGTATACTACTATCAATTAATCAAAATAAAAAATTTTCTCAGTAATTTTCCCCCATTTTATCAATTTTTAAGATATGAGCGACTAAAGTTTCAATTTTCGGGACAGATCATTTCAAATTAGGTAAGAGATGAATTCATAAAATCTTGATGATAAAGTCTACATGGTATTGTTGATCAAATAAAGAAAAAACCGAAAAATATCAATTTTTGAGAAAGTATATATAGCCATAGAGAAACAATAGCGTAAGTAGATATCCCATGGTATAGGGCGTTTATGTCGTAACTTTTACTGTTATCTCAAGCCGATAGTCCACATAGTTCATTCCCGTGAAGCTGTGTGACACTGGCAGTCTCTCATATTGTGCCGTTCATTCACTCTCACCCCAACAAAACAGTAAAATTTGACAATAATCGACAGTAATCAGCTTGAGATAACAGTAAAAGTTACGACATAAATTCCCTATACCATGGGATATCTACTTACGCTATTGTTTCTCTATGATATAGCTCAAGTTACTTTTGGTCCAATATTCGCAGCTTCCACTAGCTGTCGCGGGAACGCGGAATTGGAAATGTCCGGAACTCAAATGTGTATGATATTCCCGATTCCGTGTTCCCACAACAGCTTACTGAAAACTACTACCAAAGACAAATAATGCAATGGTATCAATGATATAATTATTTTCTCTTACCCTGTGTGCATCGTGTTCTAGTTAAAATCATAGAGAAACAATAGCGTAAGTAGATATCCCATGGTATAGGGTGTTTATGTCGCAACTTTTACTGTTATCTCAAGCCGATTACTGTTGATTATTGACGAATTTTACTGTTTTGTTGGGGTGAGAGTGTATGAACGGCGCAATATGAGAGACTACCAGCGTCACACAGCTTCACGGGAAAGAATTACATTAACTAGCTTGAGATAACAGTAAAAGTTGCGACATAAACGCCCTATACCATGGGATATCTACTTATGCTATTGTTTCTCTATGTTAAAATCTAGTTTTTGATAAGTATCTAAGTTTGTTGCTTACTTGCTTTTCAGGCTACCATGACATAGGCGAATGCTGGAGAGAGGAACTGGAAATACCCAACTTGGCTCACTTGGTTGAGCGACTCTACGACGATGTCAGGCCTTTGTTCACTATGTTACATGCCTATGTCAGACATAGATTGTCAATAGTTTATGGCAAAGATGTTGTCTCACCCACCAAACCGATTCCTGCACACTTATTGGGTAAGCAGTTTTATAATATTACTAGCCGTCAGGCTCGCTTCGCTCGCCATATCCTTCTAGCAAGGGAGCTCCGCCCCCTGGACCCCCGACTGGATCGTCCAAAAATGAGATCAGCGGGCTCGCTTCGCTCACCTGCATGCAGACCTCACCGGAACCTCTGTAGCGGATTCTGGACCCCCGACTGGATTGTCCAAAAATGAGATCAGCGGGCTCGCTTCGCTCGCCTGCTTGTAGACCTCACCGGAACCTCTGTAGCGAATTCTGGACCCCCGACTGGATTGTCCAAAAATGAGATCAGCGGGCTCGCCTCGCTCGCCTGCATGTAGGCCTCAGCAGAACCTCTGTACCGAATTTGAAGGTATTATGTCAATTTGATCTCGAAAAACACCTGTTACTATATCGGCGTATCTTTGGCAAACAAAATTCTTCCATCTCAGCTAAACCTGTGTACTGAATTTTTTTTAAATATATTTCCATCAATTATTGAAAAATGTGAGGAAACGCAGAAAAGCTGAGAAAACGCTAATTTTGGGCGTATCGTTGGCGTTATTTCAAATTCCTTCTAACACAACATTATTATTGCACCCCAGCTGAGCTTCTGTAGTAAATTTGAACATTTTCTATTTATTTGTTCTCGATAAAGCTGAGAAAACGCTAAAAAACGCAGATTTTGGGCGTATCTTTGGACATTTTTCCAAATCCGTTCTTATTGCGCCTCTAAAGCGCCAACTGAACACACCTACAAAATTTGAAATGTTATGTCATATTTTTATCATATGTTAGGACGATCTAGTCGGGGGTCCAGACTAAACGTCTGGCTAAACGGATATGGCGAGCGAAGCGAGCCTGACGTCTAGTAATATAATATTCTGATTGAAGTAGCAGTACCCAATCAATTTTTCCGCGATAAATCAGGACCTCCTAAATAGGTATTTGAGAGGTACTGGATAAATTGGTATTTATAAGGTCCTGGATAAATGCATTTCAATCTTCAACGTGGTGCCAACCTAACAAAGTCAACTCAACTTAATGCCAACCTGACAAAATGTTTAATTTAGTTACCAGAACAACTGTTTCGAAGAGATACTCTCTCTAGATTATAGTTCTATATTAACATATGGTATGGCCTTATTTCAATTATAATTAAGAGAATAAGAAGAATATTCATGCTAAAAGACGAACTTTAAACCCTTAAAAACCACCCTTAGAGTTAAAATATTGCCAAAAGATTTCTTAGTGCGCCTCTAAAGGGCCAACTGAACATACCTACCAAATTTGAACGTTTTTGGTCCGGTAGATTTTCAGTTCTGCGAGTGAGTGAGTGAGTGAGTCAGTCAGTCAGTCAGTCAGTCAGTGAGTGCCATTTCGCTTTTATATATAGATATACATTGATATTCTCTATTTAAAACCCATTTCATTTAGTCTCTCCTTCCACAGCACTATCAACTCTATAATGCCTCGTCTCTTGTATTTCTTGCATCACATCATTAGAGAGTGAACATTGTCTGCAATGTTTTGAGAGCAAGTGAAGCACCATACACTTGAGTGGCGACACTTTGGTCTTGGACAAAATTAGATCCAAACGTCGAATAAAAACAATTGCTATTGGCCAATAAGAGCTCGTTACTTCTAAAGTTCCAGATGTGCTCAATTCCGTCTAGCTTCCTTACTAGAGGACAGAGAGAGAGAGAGTGAATGGGATGATATAGGAAAGGAGTGTGAAGAAGTGGGGTAGGATAAGAGAAAGTATCTCGACTAGCTTACTACAGTAGAGGGTGGGGATGAGACTGGAAGAATAATATAGGGGAGAAGGGTGAACAGAAGGGGTTAGGAAAATAGGAAGTGGTGAAGAGGAAAGGGGAAATCAGGAAGAGGGGGGATTGGGTGGAGGGTAGTGTTTGATGGGAGATAGGTGAAGGAAGAGAAGAAAGGAGAGGAAAGGAAGAGGAAGAGGAGGGGAAGAAAGGAAGAGGAGAAAAGAGGATGGAATTGAGAAAATGCAGAGGAATACGGACGAGGAGAAGAAGGAGGTAAAGGAAGGATGTGGTGAAGAAGAAGAAGAGAAAGAAGGAGGAGAAAGAAGATTGTGAGGGGAGGAGAAGAAGAAGAAGAAGAAGAAGAAGAAGAAGAAGAAGAAGAAGAAGAAGAAGAAGAAGAAGAAGAAGAAGAAGAAGAAGAACAAGAAGAAGAGAGTGAGAGGGAGGAGAGCGATGTTGGGGAGAAGAAGAAGAAGAAAAAGAAGGAAGTGGAGAAAGGAGGATGGAGTGACAAAGAGAAGGGGAATAAGAACGAGAAGAAAGAGAAGGAGTTTAAAGAGAAGAAGAAGAAGGAGGAGAAGAGAAGGTGGAGGAGAAGAAGAAGAAGGTGAGATGGAGGCGGAAGAAGGTTGTAAGAGAAGGAGAAGAAGAAAGACAAAAATAAGAGAATGAGAGGGAGGAGACGAAGATGAAGAAGGTAAACGATAAGAAGTGAGAGTAGGTGGAGAAAGATAAGTAGGAGGTCAACGGAGAGAAGGATGAGGAGAAGTAGGAAAAGGAGGAGAAGAAGGAGAAGAAGGAAGAGAAAGAGAAGAAAGAGGTGCAAGGAGGATGTGGTGTAGAAGAATAAGAATTAGAAGAAGGATGTGACAGAAAAAGGAGGAGAAAAAGGATAAGAAGAAGAAGAAGAAGAAGAAGAAGATAATAATAATAATAATAATAATATAATAATAATATAATAATAATAATAATAATAATAATAATAATAATAATATCGTGTAGCCTGGTTGGCTCAGGTCTGGTGTCAGAGTTTTCAGGTCGCAACTGATCAATTTCAGGGCCTCTCACATGACCTAACAACTGCTTTTTAGGCAGCCGGGACCGACGACTTAACGTGTCCATCCGAAACACGCAAGTGGCCTGAGAAAAATAACTTGCCCGGGCTGGGATTCGAACCCGGGCCTTTGGATTACAAAGCCAGCTTCTAATTCGCTCGACTAGAAGCAGAAGAAGAAGAAGCAGAAGAAGAAGAAGAAGAAGAGAAGAAGAAGAAGAAGAGAAGAAGAAGAAGAAGAAGAAGAAGAAGAAGAAGAAGAGAAGAAGAAGAAGAAGAAGAAGAAGAAGAAGAGAAGAAGAAGAAGAAGAAGAAAGAAGAAGAGAAGAAGAAGAAGAAGAAGAAGAAGAAGAAGAGAAGAAGAAGAAGAAGAAGAAGAAGAAGAAGACGAAGAAGAAGAAGAAGAAGAAGAAGACGAAGAAGAAGAAGAAAAGAAGAAGAAGAAGAAGAAGAAGAAGAAGAAGAAGAAGAAGAAGAAGAGAAGAGAAGAAGAAGAAGAAAAGAAGAAGAAGAAGAAGAAGAAGAAGAAGAAGAAGAAGAAGAAGAAGAAGAAGAAGAAGAAGAAGAAGAAGAAGAAGAAGATAAAAGATTGGAGAAGGTGAAAGATTAGAGAAGGTGAAAGAGGACGATTAGGAAGTGAGAGAGGGTGGAGAAAGAGAAGTAGGAGGTGAAGGGAGAGAATGATAATGAGAAGGAGGTGGAGAAGTGGGAGAAGGAGGAGAAAGAGAAGAAGGAGGTGAAAGAAGATGATTAGAAAGTGAGAAAGGGTGTAGTAAGAGAAGGTGGAGGAGGTGAACAGAGAGAATGATAAGGAGGAGGAGAAAAGGAGGAGAAGGAGGAAAAGGAGGATGAGGAGGAAGAGAAGGAGAAGGAGGAGATGATGAAAAAAAAGGAGAGGAAGAAAATAGAAGAATAATAAAATAAAAGACAACATTTTCATAAAGGTGTTTACCTACTGTTGAAATGACATGAATGTCTTTAATTTTGTAAGAACCTGGTATTTCTGTTACACAGGGTTGGTTAGCAGCGTGACAGTATTGGCGTGCAGAAACAATGAGAGAAAATGGAGGAGCATTTTGAATTCTCCCCATCTTCTATAACGTTTGTAAGTGGATGTAGAAGAGAATATAAAAGAAATAAAAGATGAAGCACTCTCTTAGCTTACCATTATCAACTACATCATCATCATCATCATCCTCCTTCTCCTCCTTCTCCTCCTTCTCCTCCTTCTCCTCCTTCTCCTCCTTCTCCTCCTTCTCCTCCTTCTCCTCCTTCTCCTCCTTCTCCTTCTTCTCCTCCTTCTCCTCCTTCTCCTCCTTCTCCTCCTTCTCCTCCTTCTCCTCCTTCTCCTCCTTCTCCTCCTTCTCCTCCTTCTCCTCCTTCTCCTCCTTCTCCTCCTTCTCCTCCTTCTCCTCCTTCTCCTCCTTCTCCTCCTTCTACTCCTTTCCCTCCCTCTCCTAGATCCTTCTTTCCCCTCTTTATTTACGATACTGATACATTCAGACTGTATTAACCTGCAGAAACAAATATAAACTGATCTAATCTCTTTACATGTATCTCATTTTAAATTGTTGAGTGCTCCGTTTGTTCAGGCAACCTGTGGGCGCAGACCTGGGACAACATAGTCGACCTAATCGTGCCCGACCTGGCCGCCCGCTTCAATCTCGACCGGAAGTTGAAAGGTGACCGGAAGTGGACTGTTCCACACATGGCGCGCCGAGCCGAGGCGTTCTACACGTCCATGTCACTGCCTCCCATGACCGCCGCCTTCTGGAGGGAGTCCCGGCTGGAGAACCAAAATGGCCGCCAGTGTCATGGCTCCGCTGCAAACATGTTTACACAAGATGATTACAGGTCAGTGCTACGGAAGTCACCTATATAGTAAGTACATAGTTGAAGACAAATAAAAATCACAAATGTCCGGTTGCAAAAAAGCCGGTTGAATTATAATCGAGATTAATTTCACGAGATTCTCTGATTGGTTCTCGTGAATTAATCACGATTAAAATTTAACCGGCTTCTGTGCAACCGGCACTGATAGTTTAAATTATGAAATAAAAACACATTAGTCCGGTTGCACAAAAGTCGGTTAAATTTTAATCGTGATTAATTTCACGAGAACTAATCAGATTCAGAGAAGGTCTTTTTGATAAGTCGGATTCTCTTATTGGTTCTCGTGGATTAATCACGATTAAAATTTAACCGGCTTCTGTGAAACCGGCACTAATAGTTCAAATAATGATGTAAAAACACATTGGCCCGGTTGCTCAAAATCCGTTTAAATTTAAACTGTGATTAATTTCAAGAGTGATAAAATCAAGGAACTGAAGAAGTTTTGGGCAATTGCCTGTTTCTCTTTCCAAATATCGTGTTTGTGACTGTTCTAATAAATAAATGAATAAATGAATAATTTCACGAGAACCAATCAGATTAAAATTTAACCGGCTTCTGTGAAACCTGCACTAATAGTTCAAATAATGATATAAAAACACATTGGCCCGGTTGCTCAAAATCCGTTTAAATTTAAACTGTGATTAATTTCAAGTGTGATAAAATCAAGGAACTGAAGAAGTTTTGGGCAATTGCCTGTTTCTCTTTCCAAATATCGTGTTTGTGACTGTTCTAATAAATAAATGAATAAATGAATAATTTCACGAGAACCAATCAGATTCAGAGAAGGCCTTTTTGATAAAACGATTTCTCTGATTGGTTCTCGTGGATTAATCACGATTAAAATTTAACCGGCTTCTGTGCAACCGGCACTAATAGTTTAAATGATGAAATAAAAACACATTGGCCCGGTTGCACAAAAGCCTTAAATTTTAATCGTGATTAATTTCACGAGAACCAATCAGATTCAGAGAAGGCCTTTCTGATAAAACGGATTCTCTGATTGGTTCTCGTGGATTAATCACGATAAAAATTTAACCGGCTCTTGTGCAACTGGCACTTCATGTGCCAAATTTCCATCATGAAAACATTCTACAACATCTCTGAAGGTCTATAAAACAGGTCAGAGCATAAATGTTAATTTAGCCAGTATTGAGTCTTTAATCGGGAGCTATTTTTATGATTCATTACATCAATGTAATGTATTCCTCATACTGATAGCACGTTATCTGGTCATCAGTGCAGGCTAACAGCAAGTAAACAAGCCTTTCAACATGACTCAATATTGCCACGTGTCTAAATCTCTTTCTATTATAAAAATCTGGTGTGGTACACTCACACAACTTTCCTTGCTCATTGATCTATAAGCCTCATTCTTGAAAGAGGATAATTTCGGGGAATAAAATTATGCCGATTGGCGGCTAAATAATAAAAACTATGATTATACTATTGTTATTGTTTTCAGAGTACATTTTCCTTTGTTTGAATTATGAAATTTGAGGATTTTTTGAAAGTTGTCAAAACAGCTGTTCTACAAATAAAATATCGACATGTGTTCTTTTGAATAAACTGCTCCACCTACCTATACCTCACGCACGAGAAGGAGGTTACAAAGTAAATTTCTCAGGGATGGGGTTGGACCCCCTGTTAGTTTCCCAGGGAGGAGACTCATGCCAGTTAATAGAGCTGGTAAATAACTATACAGGGTATGAATTTGAAAACAATCGGTCTAGTCATTTTTGAGAAAATCGTGATAGAAATTTAACAAAATTCATTCTTCTCAGGAATATTATGGAGCTCCTGCAATTTTCCCAGAAATGAGACTCATGTCAGTTGATAGGGCTTATAAATAGCTATCTAGGGTATAAATTTGAAGAAAATCGTTAGAGCCGTTTTCGAGAAAAACATGGTTTTCAGCCATTATACGCCATTTTTTCCGCCATTTTGAATTGAATTTCTTATTGTCGGATCCTCATGGTATAAGGACCTTAAGTTTAAAATTTCAAGTCAATCGGTTAATTAGGAATGGAGTTATCGTGTTCACAGACACACACACACATACACACACACAACACACACACACACACACCACACACACACACACACACACACACCACACACACACACACACACACACACACACACAGACCAACACCCAAAAATCATGTTTTTGGACTCAGGGGACCTTGAAAAGTATAGAAAACATGAAATTAGGGTACCTTCGATTTTTTTGGAAAGCAATACTTCCCTTACCTATGGTAATAGGGCAAGGAAAGTAATGAAACGTATAGAAAATATTAAATTAGGGTACCTTAAATTTTTTTGGTAAGCAATACTTTCCTTACCTATGGTAATATGGCATGGAAAGTAATAATATCGAGTGAACTGGCTGGCTCAGATCTGGTGTCAAAGTTTTCAGGTCGTACCTGATCAATTTCAGGGCCTCTGACATGACCTAACAACTGTTATTAAGCAACCGGAACCAACAGCATAACGTGTCCATCTGAAACCTGTTTCTAATAGGCTTAGTATAAATTGTTCAGACCTATAGTGAAATCATTTCAATGTGTCAGCTACCATCATGAATACCATTAACGCTTCTGATTCAACCAATGTTCCTTCCCAATCATTCATAGTTGAGAATGATATTGTATGTATCAATTTATAAATAAATAAAAAATAAATAAATCTGGTGTGGCGCACTCACACAACTTTCCTTGCCGTTATGAGAATTGATCACCTGAAGCTAGTGTTCACGCGCATCTCAAGTCTACTTATAAACAAATATCTGAGCCAGCTGGTGACAGGACAATAACGCTGGAGACATACGAGGTCTGCTATCTCTTCATAGTGAATCATTTAATAGAATCAACAGTTGCCAACATTTTGCAATTGGAT
This sequence comes from Nilaparvata lugens, assembly GCF_014356525.2. NCBI lineage: Eukaryota > Metazoa > Arthropoda > Insecta > Hemiptera > Delphacidae > Nilaparvata > Nilaparvata lugens. The sequence goes on along the minus strand of NC_052505.1, from coordinate 95,845,800 downwards.
AATCACATTTTCTCGAATTTCGAGCTTATTTCCAATTTTAGGTGGAATGTTACTTAACAATAATTGTAGAGATTTTCATGCTTAATCTTTTCGACTTGAAATTTTTCGTTTGAATTGTATCTGAAGCCTGATAATTGATAATCTAAAATCAAACTCTGCATAGATTGGGCGGAGCTCCTAAAATTTTTACAGATATGGGACTTGTGGCAATTGATAGAGCTTATCAATGACTATTCCAGGTATGAATTTAAACAAAATCGTTGGAGCCGTTTTCGAGAAAATCGCAAAAAACCCTGTTTTTGACAACATTTTCGCCATTTTAGCCGCCATCTTGAATTGCATTTGATCGAAATTTTTCGTGTCGGATCCTTATATTGTAAGAACCTTAAGTTCCAAATTTCAAGTCATTCCGTTAATTGGGAGATGAGATATCGTGTACACAGACGCACATACACTCATACACACACACACACACACACACACACACACACACACACACACACACACACACACACATACAGACCAATACCCAAAAACCACTTTTTTGGACTCAGGGGACCTTGAAACGTATAGAAATTTAGAAACTGGGGTACCTTAATTTTTTTCGGAAAGCAATACTTTCCTTACCTATGGTAATAGGGCAAGGAAAGTAATAAATAAATGTTGTTATTTAAAAAGTATACATTTAATGTGTCTTTCTTTTTTTAGAATTCTAATGTGTGCCGAACCTAGCATGGAGGATTTCTATGTTCTTCACCATGAACTGGGTCACATACAGTATTACATGGCTTACAAAGATCAACCAGCAATATTCCAGGTATATGGTACCGAAATTATGTTTTCTAATTTCATAATTTTCAAGTAGTGGAAATGTATTGTTGAGCTTATGCAAGGAGGTGTTGAAATTTGAAATGTGTTTATTTATATTGATTTATAACTTTGTCATGTTTATATTGAATCTCTCATTCAATTATAATATCCGAATAGAATAATTCAAACAAGTTTGCGGTATTCTGAGGGCATATTGTATTTTGTGGCATTAGTTTCAAGTTATTAGTCTTGTATGAGAGCCTTTGATATTTCATGGACTCATTCATTTTTTGATTGATTGATACTGTATTTGAATAAAAAACAGTACTTTTATTAGGGCCGGTTTCCGAGCTCGGGACTTTTCTAAGTTCTAGACTTTAAACAGCTGTAGTCAGAAAATTGGCTTTCTGAAATGGAGCGTAGTTCACGGCGTAGTTTCAGAAACGGAGTCCACGTTTAAATTAAATTTCGAAAAACTAGAAGATTGAACACGAAATAAAATAAAGAGAAAATAGTGTAAATTTTCAGGTATTTTGAATTATTTAGGATTGTTTCATTTCGTCAGGGAAAAACGTTTCCAATTTATTATTGAAATGAGAAAATAAAGATTACCATAAAAGCTGCGACTATAATATAGACCCCGTTTCGGAAAACCAATTTTCTGACTCCAGTCTAGAGCTTGACTAAATCGAGCTCGGGAACCGGTCCTGCAATATTTTGATTATTTGAGACAAAATTTAGAAATAGAAGAAGTTTTGTGCAATAGGCTGTTTTTCCTTTCTGAATATTATATTTGTTTGCTAGGATATTTTCACCCAATAGAAAAATTGCAGATATTTTACAGATACTTTCATAACTATTCACATGGTTTACAAGTCTTATTGAAAATTCACTTTGTGAGTATTTTCAAGAATATAATATATTACTATTATTTTTTCATTATAATTATTATTGAACGAAAATCATAAATAAATGCTGCAAATCACCCCGAAGACCTCTGCTACTGCAGACATTGACAACAGGGCTGACAGCTAGATCTACTACTATCCAAATCTAAAACTATCTATATCTACTACTATCTATCTTTTTGGATAGTAGCTCTCATCGAATTTCCATCTAGCTGTCAGCCCTGTTGTCAATGTCTGCAGTAGCAGAGGTCTTCGGGGTGATTTGCAGCATTTATTTAGGATTTTCGTTCAAAAATAATTATAATATTAATTAGCATTTGAATAAATGCATTATCTATTTAATTCCAACCGTAATTATTCTTTCATTTGATTTATTGATACGGTATATGGATTTCTGATTTTTTCATTGTTCATTGAATAGTATTATTTCAATTTTTCTCTAGGATGGTGCAAATTCAGCGTTCCATGAGTCAATAGGTGACGCAATAATGTACGGTGTAATGACTCCTCACCATCTCAAGCGTTTGAGTCTAATTGATTCGGCTGTCGATCCTGGTAAGGGCAGTTTAATATATGATTCAAAAACCAGCCACTTAGGGCCGGTTTCCGAACTCGGGATTTAGCCAAGTTCTAGACTTTAAACAGCTGGAGTCAGAAAATTGGCTTTCCGAAACGGGGCGTGGTCGTAGTCCACATTTAAATTAAATCCTAAGAACTAGTAAATTGAACACAAAATAAAATAAAGGAAAAGTGAAATAAAGGGAAAAGTGGAATAAAGGGAAAAAATAAAGGGAAAAAGTAAAATAAGGAAAAATAAAATAAAGGGAACTTAGTGTCAAGTTTCAGCTATTTTGAATTATTTTAGGAATGTTTCATTTCGTAAAGGAAAAACGTTTTCAATTATAGAAATGAGAAAATAAAGATCATCATAAAAACTGTGACTATGCTCCGTTTCGGAAAGTCAATTTTCTGACTCCAGCTGTTTAAAATCCAGAACTTAGCTGAATCCCGAGCTCGGAAACCTGCCCTTAGTGGAAATGTATCATTTTTCAAATCGACCAAAGCTGACATGCTATGTGTATACTGAGGAAAAACAGCCAGGAACTCAATATTGATAAAAAAAAAAACATTTATTTATACAAAGAATTATAATTAAAACATTAATTTATACAAAGAATCTCGCACTGAACCACAACATTGTGATTACTACAACATAACCTATTCACTTATGCATGATTATGTGATTATGCATTATTGTGATTACTACAACATAATTTAACCTATTCACTTATTCACCTAAGCAGGCGCAGTTGCAGGAGATTGCTTGCGGCGCCTGCGCAGGTTGACTGCTCCGTTTCACTCTCTCTCCAGGTGAATGCCTTCGGGTATTGCTGATGCGTTGCTCGCCACTGCTCCTATACGTGCTCTTTCCAGACGACCGTGAACCGAAACGAACGCTCTCACTCTCTCTCATTGTGAGCGCATAACGTGGGAACGTAACGCAGTTTCTTGAAGTGTCACCCGGCAAACCAATTTATAAGACGTTGTCACGTCAAAAGTCCTATTCACATGAAAGTTTCTCCAAAATACACTAGTAGCCATATTATCACAATAGTAGTAGGCCTGTTACGTATTAATAGAAACCAATCCAATGTTATTGTATAATTTAGCAGTTCTTCGTCGCTGCACTAATATTTGACCCTATTTATTCGGGATACCTCATTGTGTGATCATGAAATTCAAGACGTCTTTCCCTGATTTATATTTGTCAATGTTGTAATATCTCTCAACGTACTGTGACTTTATCCAACGGTTCCTTATCTATTTTGGTCCTAATATTTTCTCAACTTTTATTTTTTCCTTTCCCAATATTTCCATAATTTTTTATCCTGTTGAGTGTAAGGGTGCCGCTCTATTTATCAAGGTTGTGCATTCAATTTTTTTTTTTCAAAAAAATTATTTTTTCTTTTTCTAATCTATTGGACAGGTTCTTATGACATATTTATGCAATTGGAATATTTTTATCAGCTTCTGTCAGATAACAATAGGGCTTCAAAAGTCACTTTTTGAGACAGATGTTACACATACCCTTCAAAAACTACTGCTCAGAAAAATTTGAGAAAAATATGCAAGTCTCCTTTTCAATATAGCAAAAATTACGTCAACTTTGTTTTTTAAAATCTGAAAAAAATTACATTCTATGCATTTTAAACTCCTTTTTCACATTCAATGTTCGTTCTATAGACTTCAAACTCATAGAAACTTGTAGCGCTGTTCTTGATGAATAAAGTTGATGCTTAAAGATCTTTTATAGACACAATAATAGCCGCTGGTATGTGTACCTTTAAAGCACGGTTTTACGCCTGATATGCTCGGGCAGCAAGTGAATAGTACAGCTGGAGCGATCTAGCGGAATTAGTTTGTCCCTAGAGCTAAGCGCTCGACGTTAATTAATCTATTCCATTTCATTTATTTACATTTGCAAATAATATACAATAAAATGATTGGGAATGAACAACAGTAGGCACAGCCCAAATCTGTCTCTCTACCGAGTTTTGATGAATAGGCTCAACTCACACTTACGCGACTCAGGTCGATAAGAGACTCGACTAGAGCATTTGTTTCCGAATGGTGACACACAGACCAGTCGACTCTAGTCTCTGCGATTGTCACCATTTGAAAACACACGCTCTCGACTAGAGTCGAGTCTCTTCTCGACCTGAGTCGAGAGTGTGAGTTGGGCCTAAAAGTTTCCAAAAACCTTTTATTATTAGTATTAATCCTACTTAATTTTACAGACCTGGACATCTACCTACTGCTGAGATCAGCCCTGAACAAACTCCCGCAACTGGGCTTCGGCCTGGCCCTGGAGCAGTGGCGTTGGGGGGTGCAAGCAGGGAGTGCAGGGGGGCACCAAAACCCCCCCTCGCACTGGAACACCCTCTGGTGGCGGATGAGGGAACTACATCAGGGCATCCAACCACCAACTCTACGCAGTGATAGCTTTCACTTTGATCCGGCCGCTAAGTTCCATATCGTCGATAACACCCCCTATATCAGGTTTGGAGTACACCTGAATTTGATTGACGAAGAGAAAAGACTCTTGTAAAACTATTTGACATTGTCAATATCACTTGGGCCTATTCATTTGAAATTTCAGTCATAATAAATTTATTGCCAAATAATAAATTTATTTACAAATAGAATAATAATTAAATTACAATAGTTTTTGGCGTGACTGGAAAAAGAAGCCTTGAGCTCCAGCCACGAGTTCTAAAAATGAGTTTTAAATAAGTTTTTAATCTAATTGCAGCAGTACAAATGATACAATTCTGTTGATGGATGATAATCTATGAATGTTGAATTTTATCAATAATAAAGTACTTGATAAACAAAATATAGATGCACAGAAAAATAATATAAAAATTGTCGAGTATGATTTATATATAATGATGTTACGACAAAAACTAGTTTCTCAATTAATCAAACAATTATATATTTATTTCACAATCAAATATAATACAAAATAATAAATAAAAATGTGAAATAAAAGAGTGGGCAACTCTCGAATATTCATTAATTCTCTAATGAATATGTTGCTGTGACCTAAAAACTATTAACAGAGCTAGAAATTGTAAAATATTTGAAAGTCCTCTGTTGATGAATGTTTTATGTCTTTCTTTGATAATTGATTTGAAATTATTTTTATTTTTTATTTGTTTGATTTATTCCTCATAAGTTTTTGCATTATTTAGTTGTAATTGTTAGTAACTAATTGTTCTGACTCTGTTTTTCTTTTTTTGGAACTGGAGGAAAGTAAATTATGTCTTCGAGTCTTGATGCGGACGTTGGAGAGAAATTCAATAATAGAAAATTAATAAAACAAAATAAAACTTGTAGCACCCTTAAAAGCAGCCCATTTCAATAAGTGTTTTAGAAAATTAATCTACATCAATTTAATAATATTGTTTCTCACAAACTTGAATAGAGTAACAATTATTGGAAAGTAGGCTACCTAATCAAGTTCCATTATAAAAGAAAGATGATTTTGATAACTTTTTTTAATTTTGCAATATTATTATTTTCGCAGGTATGTAGTGGGTGGTTTTCTGCAAATGCAGATATTTGAAGCCCTGTGTGAAAATGCGAAGGGGAAGTATGAGCCACTTCATCGCTGTGACATTTACAATTCCACCGCTGCAGGCTCCAAACTAAGGTAATTTAATTGAAAATTCAATGAAAATATTGAGCCAAAACATAGAACATAGTTCTTTAGTGAGGTCCACGTTATAATGACAGTGGAGAAAGATACGAGGCCGATTATCTGCCTTGCCTTCTGTAGAGGATGGCTGATACCGTAATATTCACTGTTAATTCTTGTTTAAAATCATATCATATTTAAAAAAAAATTATTTTCAAGAAAATTTTTATTCTTTAATGATTTTTCATGATTGAATTTGAATATTTTGTCGACAAATCACTACGTTGTTAGAAAACGATCTGGCAAGGTTGCGGTGCTAGAGAAAAGGATATCGGCATCTGCTTGGTCTAATGATAGACAAGGATAGCAATAACACTAATTGACCGAGCGAAGTGAGGTCTAAGATCCAAGTAGACGGTTTGGCATTTCTCTTAATGTTTAAATGTTTGAATTTTTATATGTTGCGCATTTACGGCGAAACGCGGTAATAGATTTTCATGAAATTTGACAGGTATGTTCCTTTTTTAATTGCGCGTCGACGTATATACAAGGTTTTTGGAAATTTTGCATTTCAAGAATAATATAAAAGGAAAAAGGAGCCTCCTTCATACGCCAATATTAAAGTTAAAATCAGACTATAGAATTATTCATCATAAATCAGCTGACAAGTGATTACACAGATGTGTGGAGAAGCCAGTCTATTGCTGTATTTCCATAAGGTCTATAGTTTCAATCAGGTACTTGTGGATGAGAATACTGCGTGAGGTCTACTGTTCACAGAACTACTAGTGTTAATCAAATAACTGGGACCTTAGTATAAGTCAGAATTTTTTCTCAAAACAATATTTGTATACAATATTTTGTAATATATTCAAAATTTAATGGCCATTTTTCAGGAAAATGATGAGCTTAGGCAGCAGTCGACACTGGTCCGAAGCATTGTCCGTTCTCACAAATGGAAAAAATGTCAAAATTTCCAGCGCCGCCATTTTGAAATACTATCAACCCCTGGCTGTCTGGCTCAAACAGCAAATAGCAAAGCTCTCCATTCCAGTTGGGTGGTAGGGCACTCAAGGAATTGTTATCTAATCTAAATATTGTGGAAAATTCATGGAAACACCATCATCTCCTTCAAGAAACATCAACAAATCTCAGTGTAAAATACTAGCTTATATTTAAATAACTCATAGTTTGCAATGTGCGATAATGAATATTCCTTAAAATATGGTATTGAATAAAATAATGTAAACAAGGTGATATGCGTTTAATGATGTGGTATAGGAATTTATTTTAATATATCAAGTCTGTAAAGGAAACTTTTTGTGTAGTTGAGAAGTTGATACTGTGGTAATTATTCTTATTGATTGAAAAAGACTAAGAAATTGTCAAAAACCACAGATTTATTGATACTTAGAAAGACCGGTTTCGGTTGTTACACCATTGTCAATCTCTGATAATCTATCATGTTTGATGATTGATGATTTATCTGAGATTGACAATGGTGTAATAACTGAAACCGGTCTTTCTAAGTATCAATAAATCTGTGGTTTTTGATAATTTCTTAGTCTTTTTCATTCAATGTAAAGGAAACTATGATAAAAAGCTATGAAACTTATCAACACAAAACTGTGTAATAAAAGCAAATAAAAATAATATATTATTTATTGGAATAGTTCAATTCCTTTCATTGAAACTAGACATCATTGATTTGCTGTAGGCTAGTCAACTAAAAGTAGAATATGAATACAGTGATCACTGTAAATGACATAAATTGAAACATGTCGTGAGAAATAAAATAAAGTTGGAAAAAGGTTACTATTATTTTTTTTAATTTTACATTAATACAGTGATATACAGTATATGAGAGTATATAAGGTTTACGGCATCTACTTTGTAATATGAGTTATTACAGATTGTGAAACGTGTTAGTTTAATATTCCTCCTTCTCTTTCTACTCCATATTTTACCATCTCATCTTCTTCCTCCTCATTGCCTCCTTTTCCGACTTTTTCTCTTTCTCATCCTCCTTCTTGTACTTCTTATTCTCATTCTACATCTTCTTTTTCTTCTCCTCCTTCATGATAGACTTTCCATTTTCTCTCTCTTCCTCTCTCTATCATCGTCAAGTATTTGATGGAATTAACTCTCACACAATGCCTCTACTGTCCCTACATACTCTCTCTCTCTCTGATATGTCCAAAGCTCCGCCAATTTATGTAGATGCATAACAATATAATTATCTATAG